>NC_092215.1:47648272-47654758 GCF_043381705.1 Parasteatoda tepidariorum | reverse complement strand
CCATAAAAATATCTATCTTCTGGAGGACAATGTAACGGTCATCTCTTGGTGTTGTTTTCCTTGGACGGCCACCACCACCAACAAATTGATTTTTGACAAATAAATTATAGGGGATTGTCGTCATATGGGAAATATGTGGTTCCAATATTTTTATCTGGAAAGCTGTCGAAAATTTGAATCCCCTAATGTTAATTTTTTTCTTGCGTATTTCGCTATATCTCGAGAACTTTTAAGAGAATTTAAAATATTTTGTTTGGAATTATAACATTCATTTATCCCAAAATAATTACACATTAATGATAATGAAAAAAATTTCTAAATGAAAAAAGATCTGAATTGCAAGGTCTACAAATGCTTATACTAAGTTTTAAGTAATGTAGTTTTATTTGCCAAAATATAAAATTTGAGAGAAATCGGGCAAACAGTTCCTGTAAAATGGAATTAAAGAAAATTCGAATGTTTAAAATTCAATTTCTTAGGAGTTATTCAGTCGATTTGCGCAAGATACATTCTCTGAATAAATATACTTTTTCTTCGATGCATTTTATTTCATAACCGTCATTGAACAGCTGACCCAAACTTTGAGTTTATGACTGCTAACATTTCTGTAGCCTTGTAATTTTGAACCCAATCCAGAAGACTCCTGAATTAAGTATTGGGCGAAATTTGACTTCGTGGGGGACTTTTTGATGGAAATAACCAGCACATACGTTACATAGAGAGGACAACCATGAAAACCTCCCACGGTTAGCCTGACGAAAAGTCGCAATCTTCAAACGATGGTTACAATACTTAAAAAAGTGGTCGAAAGTTTACGCCCTTTAATGTTAATTCACTTTTTGAGAGTTTCTCTGCATCGAACATTTTTGAATTGTAATGTATGTAGTTCATCACATAATTCTTAACACTGAAATTTTAAATGAAAATATTCGAACGAAATCGGTCAAATAGCTCTTGAATGAATAGTCAAAAATACGAATTTATTAAAATTATATAATTCTTTAACTTTACATTATCGCCTTCTGATTTCGTATTTTAAAATTACATAATTTGAAATGACATGAAAACTGCACATCTAACAATTCAATATTTTCTCCCATCATTATAAAAAAAAAATATAATTATTGAAAATCACTTTTTCATGGAATTTTTTTGAAAAAACGAATGTTATAATTGAAAGCAAATTTTTATTTGATTCGCTTAAAATGCTCTCGAGATGTAGCGTAATACGAGAAGAGTTAAATTAACATTAAGGGAACATAAATTAAGATAATTCACATACAATTAACATTAATTAACATAAACTTCTGAGCGGTTTCCTGTTGGGAACATTTTGATGATGTTATTTTGATGATCAAAAATCTAAATCCGTCTAAAAAAGGTATGTTTATTCGGAGAAAATACGTTTTTGTTCCTGATTCGGTAACTTTTTTTCGTAACTAGAACTAGTAATTAATTAAAAATTTTAAGTCAACCCTTTGAGATAGTTAAAATTAGCTTATAATACGTAAAAATCCGATTTTTAAAACAAAAGTTATTCAGGGTGATTAATATACGTATTCATTTAGTTGCTCATTATACTTATTCTATTATCTGCTAAACGTTAAAAGATATTTAGTTCGTTTCTGCCTTCCTAACTTTTAAACCACAGTATCGTAATTTTGGATATGTTTGCTTTTCTCTAACGATTCTCTTTTACATTATAGGATAGTAAATATTATCATTCAGGAGATCAGAAAAAAGATAGACTTAAAAAGTTGCTTTTGAGTGTCAAACATTTTAACAATTATAGTTATTCATAAAGAAACCAAGCTTTCACCAATAAATTTTGTATAGACGAAAAAAAAAGAAGAAAAAAAATCACGAAACTTCAAAATTTGCATTTAGCAAATAGTTTTTCTAAATTTGCATTTGGCAAAAAAGGGAACCTTAATCTCCACAATCCCTTTGATCGAGAAGAGGCAGATATGGAGGTATGGAGGGCGACCTCATTTATAACTCAACTTAATAATAAACTGTTGGTCTTTAACGTTAAGTCAGTTTAGTTCAAAAAATTCTGTTTGAACCTGATATTGAGCTACGTAAAGTATCGGACGTTTTTTAGGAAAATAATTTAGAATAATAACTTAGTCATTAACTCTATGTATTAAAGTCTGCAAAAAATTCTCGTTACACCTGATACAGAAAATATCAGTAGTTATTTATAACTCACCTTAATAATTATAATTAAAAATGTAGTCTTAATTAATGATAATTTTTCTTATTCTGTTTAGATATGAAATTTAAATTCTATAATGAATGAATACCTTTTGTGTGTGAAAGGTTTAAAAAAAGCGTAATAAAAAACAATGAACATTCTTTACCGTGTTTCCAATAAAGATCTAATAGTTTTTTCGCCATATTTTCACCTGCCAATTTCAAATATTCCGGAGCCAAACCTCGAATTTTTAAATCCATCATAAGAAGCACCAATTCTTCTCGATAATTTAGATTTCCTAAGAATAAATTAAATAAAAATGTTAAGAAAGGGTATGTACATGTATATATATATAAACATAAAAAAATTTGAAAAGTAATTAAAAATTTTAAGGAAGAGCATGAAGGTTCTCATCAGGACACATTCCTTTACGACAGCGAAAGAGACATTTCAAAGTAAAGATTAATTATCCTAAGATAAGAATTATTCTTTATAATGCGTTTAGGCCTCTGAAAATTAAAAATAAAATTGTAATTATAAATGAGCTTAGGAGGAAGGGAAAAGAAAAACAGAAAGCAAACTTATCGCTATAAAGTAAAATAAAATAAATATGCGTTGAAATTCGATATACTAATATTCAACACATATTTATTGCAAAAATTGCTAAGTTAACAAAATTGTTATTGTTTACAAAAATGGCTAAGAAGAAAAAATATAATAATTGTGCTTTTATCTTTATCGTATAAAATAATTGATATAAAATTTATGAAGCGAATTACAAGTCAGAGCTGCCATCTACGGAAAAAACACTCTATTACTAATAACAATAATAATTGGAAAATTTAAACAATAAACCCCATAATAGGAAAAGAAGGCAATAAAAAAAGTATTCAAATTGTAAAATCTTTAAAAACCCATTCAGTTAGGTAATATTTGTAGAGCTTAAACTAGGTACATACAAACATTAACTAGGAATAAACCCTTTTATTAGTTTTCCTTCCTTCATAGGGTGACTGTTTATAAGAGCATTTAAATTACTTTTGTTAAATTTGTTAAATAATATTTACGTATTTTTTTAATCATCAGTTTTATACCTAGTAAAAAAATAGGAAGCATTTAAAACATTTTTCCATTTCATGATGATGGTTTTGCATACGAAGTTGAAGCCACCCATTCCAGTATTTAGCCTATAATATGTTCATTAATTAGCATTTAGTAATAAATTAATAATTATTTCTAATCACTTCTTTCACTAGTTAGGTAACGTTTAGTAATAATAAAGTAATATTTCTGAAGTAAGGTAAATTTTCGACCTCTTAATATACTTTTTCACGTTTTGGTTTTGGTCATGAAACCAAAACTAATTAACATTTAAAAATATATCCTGTCTTTAAAAACTTAATTTATCCAAATGGAATTCCAGTTAAAAAATATTTTTAACATTTGTTTATGTTTTATTGATATTTAAATTAAAAACTGAAATATTTACTTTAATATTTTAAATGTATAAATACTTTTTATATCTTTAACTGTTCGGAAATAATAACGTTAAATAAACGGAAGCAACGTTACTATAAATGACAACTAAGAAACCCAAACCGAAACTTCACAGATTGATAGCTCTGTGAAAAAGCACAAAAGGGTATCGTTTGTATGCTGTCAACTAAGTTTCGATTTTGAAATTTAGTTCAAAGTTCAAAAGTAAGATAGTATAATTATCATGCTCTTTTATAAATATTGATCCATTTATATTTATTGGTGGTCAAAATAATTTAAAATTAAATTTAGAAATCCGGGAAAGAAATAGGTAGCATAAATTTTAGTAATTTAAATTAAAAATCTAATTTTAATAATTTAAATGTGAAAATTTCGCAAAATGCGTAAAAGTTGACAGCTATATACACTTATATAGGTGTATTTATATTGTTTATAGTGAATATCACTATACTATCCAATATAGTGATATTCAATACTCACTATATAGATACACCCATTAAAAGGAATGTATAGCTAGCTACTCGTGACCTGCAGAAACTTAATAATTGATGCCAAAACCATGCTTTTGTATTAAAGTGATTCAAATTTTATCGAAAATAAGCAAAAAGGCGCATAAAAATTGAGTTGCATTACAGAACATAGCATAATTTTCAAATTTGACTTTAAATGATTATAGACTTAGTAATCCGCATATTTCTTTTTAAACGGGCATTAAACTATGAATCACCTACTTTAGTTCTGAGTTGATTAGATAAAAAAATTGTTTTTCGCTAATTTAAGAACAGAGCGAGTTCTTTTAATTCTGCAACTTTCACCTTTCACTTTTTAAATTTAATTTTATTTTCTCATCTTCATCCCCTTTTTTATTTCATCTGTTCGCAATAAAATTTCTGAGTCATTCTTGTAGCCTTGGTGATGCTAACAAAATTAATTTCTTTATAATCAGGACTAAATTAGGTTTGATGTCGAATTTGTTCAGTCCTAAAATTAAATCAAGACGTGAATTAAACCTTTTTCTGTCACAACAGTTTCGTCGGATGTCAAAACATTGCCAGGGGAGGAAAATCCACGTTCAATTGCAGCATTCTTATGCGACAGGACTATCGTTACCTTCATTACTTGACCAACATCAGTAAATTTAATTTCATTCGTTATACTTTTGACCAATACTGGTCAGTAGAACAATTTTCTATTTTTATAATTTGTTCCACCCAACTAAAAGACGGCAAATTTCCACTGTTAATGGCAAAGCCTTGCAATGATTTGAATCTTGCTGGAAGCAAACTTAAATTTGCCTTTATCCAAACATCGTAGATCGGATGAAATACTCACATATATTTTTAACTGTCTATTAAGCTATGTGTATCCTACAGCATAAAATTGTTTTTGATGTTTTCCCTTTATTTTGAAGAATTCATTGCTCAGCCTCAAGTTGTTATTTATTTCTTTTAATGGCAATAATTTATTCTCACCAAACAAACCAACATCAGTAATTACATATATCTTACTCCTAAGTTTTAAAAGCAGTTTTTCTTTCTTTTGTTGCCTCAAAAAGTTCATGCATCAGTGGTACATCACTATGAAATAAATTCAAATAATACGAAACAAATGCAGCGTTATCAATTTAGAAAAAAAATTAGCCTAATTTCTTTCAATTGCCAGATGTTTACCGTAAATTAGTTTTGATTGAACTTTCATCGTTACTAAAATGATGAAGAAAATTTGTGTTCCAAAAGTAAAAATTCTCCACCGTTGAAATCAAAATACTCAAGTTCTGTGATCTCATTTTTTGTGAAAGAAAATTAGTTTTACTTTTTTCTCAGTAAAAGAAAAAAAAAGTGAGTACTTTATGATTCCAATTAGTTTTCTAAATATTTTTCTTTGCCCCAATAAAAAGATTAGTGCGTTACACCTTTTGTATCTATTTACGAATAGATTAAATGTTGCAGCAAAGTTTTTAATTTTCTTTTCAGCAATTTTTAAATTCTTGGGCCCCAAACTAAAAAAACAGAAAAAAATCGAAGTTTTGACAGCTGATAAAATGTCTTTCAATGGCTAGAATTTACACGAGAATTGAGCTATTTCAAATAAATATCTATTTTATTATTTTAGATTAATTTCATTTAATAGCTTACGTTGAATTTTTCCATAATTTACTATGATGTTTTCTCACGAGGTGTGATGTTGTAATTGGGTACAGAGGTATCTAGGCATGAAAATATGAAAAAAGCAACCCTAAATCAGACTGGTGAAAATTTTTGGTTATAAGAATATCCTTATCGTACTCTAACGTCATTCAAACGGGAAAATTTAGAGATCTTGATTTGTTCAAAAACATGACGCCATTTAGACAAGAGGGAATTATTATGGCTTTCTGTAAAAGAACGATTTCTACGTCTTAACCCTTTCATTACTAATTTTTTTTTCTGAGAAAAAAATGAACTAAGTAATTAAATATCTCAGTTACAATGCAAAAATCGATACAATTCTAAAAAAGGGAAAAAATTACTGTATTGTCAGTGATATCAAGGAATACCAGTGGGACATGCATTCATAATAATACAAAGCATATTTAGCCCATAGGGTTATTTGAAACTGCCTGCGGGACATATATGTCCCGGTGGTAGCGAAAGGGTTAAAATTAACACAGTTTAAGTTATGATTTATGATTTAATATAGAAAGACTCATATGTACATATATACATACATATATACATACATACATACACATAAAAATATCTATATCTATGCTTGTATCTATCTTATTCATCTCTCTCTCTCTCTCTCTTTAT
>NC_092215.1:47613936-47647372 GCF_043381705.1 Parasteatoda tepidariorum | reverse complement strand
GAGTGAGACCTTATATAAAATATATATATATATAAAATATATATATATATAAAAGAGAAAAATAAAAATTAGGAGGAAATCGATTTGCTACTGAGTTTGTTATTCAGAATAAAGATTAATACAATGAGAAATAAAAGGGATTTTATTTCATGTCGATGCAAAGAAGCGAAAATGAACAGGGAAATTTCGAGGAAAATCTTTTTCCGGGATCAGAACATTGAAAATGGAACTCTGGAAAGGATCTGCTTGTTTTACATGCTTGAGAGATCACAGAGATAATTTCCCCACCTTTTTATTCCGTGGGGGATAATAAAGATTTAGGATGCTTCGTCGAATGATTATATCAGATTTCGAACGACTAAGTATTTCGATTCATGGCTAATGATCTCATAAACACGAAATAAATATTGAAATTTAATGTACTTTATGTGCAATTAATATTGCAAACTCTCTTATAAAAAAACTGAATGAATAGCGTAATTAACTTTTATATTTGAAAAATCAATTTGGATGATCAACAATATCCAAAATCTGCAGCCTACAGATCTGACAATTCAATTAATTTAATTAAAATTTTTATGTTTTAATGGATTTATATTACATTTTATGTGTAAATACTAAGCAGTAAGAAATTTAGCTATAGTTTGCATCTAAGAAATGAAATTTAACTGGGTTTCCACTCTTTGAGAAGTGCAATTTAAATCATTGAAAGGGACGTCAGATCCCCTAGGAAAATTCCAGAACTCTTTTTAGAATTAAGAAAGTATAGTTCGTTCATTTTTATAGAATGATTCAGTAGAATGCTTGCAAACTTGGCACACAAGGATTAAGAAATGCTCAGCCGGAAATATCATAGCATGCTTTAGGGACACTTCCTGTTCATGAAGTGGTACTTTTATTTAACTCTCAATTTTATGTAGTGTAGTAATTATTGTAAGAAACTATATTGAAATAATCTCAGAAAGTGCTGTTTTATCCCAATTTGATGATTTAGTAAACAACTTGGCGAGTTGGCCAAATTAGTCACTTAATCATTAAATTAAGATTAAATAGCCATTTCTTAGCCCATTTAAATGCACTTTCCGACAAATATAAAATTAACACAAAAATGAGATAAATTAAGAAGCATTCCCACTGCATGCGATTCGCATATGAGATTGCTCGCATGAGTTAATAGTTGGTTTTCGAAGTAATTTTTATGTTTCTACAAATTCCACGCATGTTAGGGCAATCAAATACAATGTGAATGTTCCATTAGACAAATAAAAGAATTAGTTTAAAGGCCCACGGAAAGGCAATTTAGCTTCCCAAGCGGTGTACGATTACATTTCTTACCATTTGAGCCTCTTTCATGTCATCACATATCAAAAAAGGTTGAGGCGAATATTTACATAGAAACCAAAACAGTCAAAGACTTCACTCATCACGCGTTCTATATTCTTTTACCCTGCCATCTCTCTTCAAATTTTCAATCGTTGTATTGAATCACCCTATGTAGAATGCTTTTGTAATCATAGACCCCTAATACACAGTGGATAAAATTAAACTGAGGGGGTTAAGAGGCTTCTAGAACCAGTTCTACTTTAGAATGAAGCTTTAAATATGTGTTAGATCTTGGTGCCGAAGCTAATGTCGAATAAATAGATCGAAAGTTTGTCAACAGATGGCTCTTTACTGCTATGTGTGGATTACGCATGCATACAACCATATGCACAGATTGCATGCATATAACGAACGCAGGATCAAAGATTTATTCTTTGAAATTTGAGCTGATAAATTTCTTGCTATTGGCGTAATAATTTTTTTTGATTAATTTAAATAACATGCATCTAATTGAATCCGATCAGTAGAATAAGAGCTACTATTAGTTTATTTTTAACTATCTTATAAAATTCTTATCAAAAAATGCAAAAGTACGTGACAAGTCCTGTAAATGCGTTTTGTCTCCTTAATTTTAGACGGTATCGGTTTTTATGAGTACAAACACTTCTTAAAATTAATAACGAGAAGATGGAATAACTCGGAATAACGTTCACAAAATCGTTGAGCAGTTTTATAATCAGTTGTACAGAAATATAGATGAAATGAAAACGCTTATGAAGGGATGCAATTTAGAAAGTAATTAACAATCTATGTATGCCCTGCAATTAAATCAATGAAGAAAGGGTAAGTACCGGGGAAAAGATCATTTGATAATCAGGTGAGAATCATCTAATAATCAAAAGAGGATTTTTCAAAAATGGTTTCAACTCTTTATTCTAAATGTTCCAAAACCATACCAGACTACAGAAAGAAGTGACCCATTGAGAATGGTCTTTTTTAAATTTTGAAACGAAGATAACTGTTATGTTTAAAACCATTGAGTATCTTAGGCGTCTTGCAATCAACTCTTCAATTTTCCTCGAGACTGGAATGTCGCAACTTCATAAGAGTCATTTGTGACAAGAAGTGTGGTTTTTACCTTTCGGCGTTCCTAGTGTTTTAGAGAACCTTCGGAGATCTTATCTTTCGAAGACCTTCCTCATTTACACACCATTTAGAACGTATGAAGGTAGATACCGCACTTTGTGGTCTAGATTTCGTGTCAAGATGTCCCATACTAGGTTATTGGTAAAAGGGAAAAGTGAGCAGTAGATGTTCAAGGGACAGCGCGTTCGCTTTGAGATGAGGTGAACAGTGTCGAATCCCAGCGATGGATGGTCGATAAAAATTCCGCACCCGTCTTGCACCGATCACAGTGCTGACGTAAAATATCCTCAGCTGTAGACGAAATCATGGGTTTGAGTCCTTTTGCACCTTGAGTCCTCTTGCATCAGGCTAACCGTGGGAGGTTTTCATGGTTTTCCTTTCCATGTAGCACATGTGCTTGTTAGTTCCATCAAAAAGTCCCCCACGAAGTCAAATTTCACCCAATACTTAATCCAGGAGTTTCTGTGTCTTCTGGATTAGGTTCAAAATTACAAGGCTATGGAATAGAACATCAGTTGTTGTAAACGCAAAATTTGGTAGGCTGTTCAACGACGGTTATTAAATAAAAATTTGAAAAGTCACTTGCGAAGAACCTTATCTGTCTCCCATAAATTCTTTGCAAAATTACTGAAATCAAACTGAAAAATGTTTTGGATACGACAATCAGAGATCAAGCAGGTTTTTGGAACAATTGATAATCGTTTTATTAATATCCTAGCGAATTAAAACGAACAAGAAAGTGACCATCAACCAGATGATCTACTAAAATTATAAAAGCAGAAATTTCGAGTTGGAACAAATTTTTGGAAAAGTTTTAAGACGATCTTTACACAATAATGACATGGAAGTCAGTGAAGGTGGTGTTTAAAGCATGGCAAAAGCCATTTAACAACACCAATTTACAATAAAATGGCTAAATTTAGATTTTTGAACTCCTAAATGTAGAAGTTAATTCTTGATTAGACGTTACTTTTTCAATATTGTTTCTTTTTTTCGTACGGTTTACGAAATGAGGTAGAATTCAAAATTAAAGAAGACCATTTATTAGTAACTGTGTTCAGCTTGCTTTTACTTATATTTTTAGAATCCTACAAAAATATTCCCATTTGAGGTCACCCATAAATATTCAGATATGGATCAAAAGTCAGTATATGTGATGAAGTATGAGGATGAAGTTGGTACTTAAAAAACGATCCTTCATTTTCATGATTTTCCTTATATCTCTGCTCTGTATTTGCGTGACATGAAATTTTTTCGAACTTTATTTTATGCAAAGATACGGGAAGTTTTTTTTGTATTTCATTCTTTTTGTTACATTAATGGTTTTTTTTGTTGGTATTTACATTATACTGAACATCAGTTTTTACAAAACATATTAGAATGGACCAGAAAAGTCAAAGTATCTTAAATCTTCCAGCGATGGTACAGAAAAGTTGTTAACTATCATCATCAATGCGAAGTATGCAAAATTTTATAAATCTCACTTGATACCACCTCAATGGTCTGAAAAATGTGACAACTGGACAAAAATTATTCATAAAAGTTATAATAAAGTCATAGATTTGGCTGATTGGTTTGCGGTAGTACTTAATAATCTCAATGCGACATTATTTCTATACAAAATTTTGGAATTGAACTTAATATCTTCTGCCACCTCAACGGCTCTGAATTTTGTTAAACACAATTTTCAATCAATATTTCTCACAGTTAAAATGCAATCAATCCACAATCATTTAATATCCAAAATTTGACGCCATGGAGGTGATTGAAGGCATTAACTCTGAAATTTCGTATAAATATTGTCAACGAGAATTGATAACTTTTAAGCTCAACAACAAACCAATCAACAAAATATTGTAATGTTTTGAATTTAAGCAATTTCAGCCCTTACCGCGCACAGTGGGCCAGCATCCAAGGTTTCGTGGCCAAAATTAGTATTTCGATAAAATTTGTTTAAAAATTTGGGGGTTTTTATGTACAGGTACATTGAATTCATAGTTAAAATTTTGAAATACACTAAAAATTAAAAAAAAGCAAACAAAATGGAGGCTGAAATATGGCGAGCAAAAAAAAAAAATAAAAAAAAAATAATATAGTACGTTTAAATAATTAAATATAGCAATGAAAATATAACAATTTTCGTAATTTTATATTAAAAATGAAAAGCAAATTATATTTCCGAAGTAATATTATAAAATAGCTCGAATTAATAACAACATAACGCGAAAACATGAAAAAAAAAACATAATTTTTTGTTTTTCGGTATATTTAGTCCACCTTTGCAATATGGGCAAAATGGGCAGGTTTTTTCGAAAGAAGAAACATCTAAAAAGACAATAAAAAAAGTTTAGCTAATTACCTCGTGGAACTTTTTGGAGATAAGTTTCGAAAGTGATTCAAGCATTGTAAAATGTCAAATGATAAGATATAAACTATAAATTTGTCAAAAGCATTAACTAATCCAACAAATTGAAAAATTGTACTATAATTTCAGACCAGGAGAGAAAGCGAGACGGAAAAGAGGAAAGGCTGGTAGTAAAACCATTTCAGTTATAGCTAGTTTTGGGGAGGAGTTCACTAATTCTTTTTTTTAAATTTTTCAACAATATCTACTTTATCTTGGAAAAGAAGCAGTTTTATATATATGCCAGAATTATAAAAGAAATCTTGATAGTTACAGATATTTCATTTTTTTCGAAAAAAATGCTGGAATGAAATGTTTTACGTACCGGGTTTTTCTCTTTTCCGTCTTGCTATATAAGGGCATTCACCCATGTTTCAGACTAATTTCTCTGATAAAAATGCAACAGTAAGGGGAAATTCCTATATGTATTTCTGAAATATAAATTTAAAAGTTACATTTTTAACATATTTTTCACTACGTTTTACTCTTGTTGGTCCAAAAAGTAAATTATAATGCTTGGAATCATTATGAATACTTAATTTGGGCGATATTAAAACTGCCTACATATATTTTAGTTGAAAATTTAATTTTGACTTTTGGCCAAAGATCATGGTCTTCTGGCCCACTGCGCCGCGGCATAAAAATATGTAATTGACAACTTGTCGCACTTCCATAAAATGATTTTAGATACTTGGATTTTTTAGCTTTAAGTATATATTAAAAATTGTATTTAGGAAACAGCCTAAATAGCTTCCTTACCGGGTGTTGTAACGAGCCTCAGATATTCAATGAATGTGTCTATATTTTCATAACGCATACAAGTTCTGAAGCAATCGCACGGGACTCCATGAAAGGTAAACTTAGGATTTCCTTGCCAGTCAAATGCTACGTCGAATTCCAAACTATTTGCTCCTTTGTCCAAATAATAATCAACTTGCCTAAGTGAGTTCACCATATGAGCAACATTCCAAATAGGCCTTCTAGTATCTTCAACACTTGCGACTACCTATCAAATACTTTTATATAATTTTCATATTCAAATAATGGATACAATACAAGATTATATATACTATCCATGGACGACAAAGGTGTTTTTCCACATCAGAGAATACAGGTAAATTGTAAAAAGTAGGGTGTAATACTTATCCGAATTGGCATTGAAAAACTCTAGAAATTGTGTGATATTTCAAGTTAATACCGAATTGAGTTTTCAGACACACTTTGAAGGGTGTAATTAAATCTAACTTCCAAAAAATGAAAAAACTTACACCATGAATAATTTTTGTCAATTTTGGCGCATGTTTGGAAACAGTTTAACGATCGATATTTCTTGTATATGTTACCGGCAGAGTTTGAAATCCGGTATTCTATTGAATGCCTAGGCATTGTATATAATGCCTAAAACTAGCAGGCAATGTATGAACCGATTTATATTTCACACATTTCCTAGGCATTCTATAGAATGCCAAATGAGAAATCGGCAAAGTATAAAATGCATCTCCGATTCGTTTCGTAATGTAATGAAATGTAATTCAAAATGTCATTCAATCCTGTCATGTTGCAACAAGTAGGTTAATTTCTTATTTTTTTACATGAAAATTTTGTTTCGCTAAATAAGAAAGGCATAAATTATGTTTCGTACAACTTTCACTTTTCTTTACGGATTTTGAATAAATTTTTTTTAATGGCACTCTCATTATTTTTTCAGAATAACATTTTTGTTTTTGAGAAATGCATACCATTTACATAAAAACCTCACCAGGACGTTTTTCTCTTACTTCGCCTAAATAGCATTTGTCATTCTATAGAATGCCAAGGTATTATATACAATGCCTAGGGAAAGTATGTAATACTTCTCATATTTCATACCTTGCCTAAAAACATCCGGCATTATATACAATGCCTAGGCATTCTATAGAATGCCGGCGTTTCATACTTTGCCGGTAACATATACAATCGAGCAGAGGAGGCGAAAGTTTGATTTTGCCTCTCATGATGCCGAACATTTCACAGAAGTAAACTGTTAGTATGTATATTTTTAATTGTATAGTAAAGATATTCGCCAACAAGTCGCCAATTTTGGCGCACGTTTGGAAACCATCTAGCGATCGATGTTTTTTTTTTTGTATACAATCGAGTAGAGAAGGCGAAAGTTTAATTTCGCCTAACATGATGCTGAACATTCCACAGAAGTAACCTGTTAAAAATGGGCATGTATGTTTTTAGTTGAATGCTAAAGATAATTAAGTTGTCAAAAAATATTTACATAGATCCATTGTATTAAATATTTTATAATATTTAATTTCTGACCGTTTTGATTTTGCTAAGCCTAGGTTGAATTCATAATAGTATTCTCTCTGTGATATTTGATTAATAAACTGATTTAATTTTAAGAAATATATGAATCCTAAATTACCGATTTTTACTTTATATTGTATCGTAAAAATAGCTTTACTAAATCTTATGTGTATCATATTTTACAGTAACTAAATTTTAGAGTCACTTAATTACAAAAGTGGCGGCTCTCTCTTTATACGAAATCGAGAAAAAGAAAAGTCTTGATTTAGTGAAACGCTTAGATCCAAGAGTTATGTCTAATATTTGGTATAATAACACTATTTTTATTGTTAAGATACGCTAAAAAATGAAGCCCAAAAAGAATATATATTATGATTTGCAAATTGATATTCTAGTTGGGAAAAATTGCTACCGAAATCTAAGTCCTATTTAGTGAGAAAAACTGAATTAAAAACACCAAAACCAGTATTATTGCTTGGTGAAATTTTAAGCTATTTCTAGTAATCATGTTTCAACTCCTGCTCTTTCATACATAAGTATTCATACAGGTTTTGATGCTTCATACACCTGCTTTTCTCAACAATGCGTTTTTTAAGCTTAAATATAAATGTACGTAACGCGTTTACTTTCTGATTTCAATTTCAACAATGTAAAAATATACATTAAGGTTGGTTTTTGCAGAATACCCTGTATACAAAAACTGTTAAACTAAATGTTAAACGACTACTTTTTTTTAAAATTTGTATAGTGTCAACAATGTGAAATTTCATTTCATTGCAATTGGATGTCACTGAATAATTAAAACCATTAAGTAAGCTATTTTTTCTTCTTTTTGTACCCTACTCTTAGCTCTAGTTGACTCGAAATTATTTTCTGCTAATATTAAAATTTTTCGCAGCTTATAAATAATGTGTAACTCGATTTTTCTTCACCATTGTTTATTAGAAATGACACTCAACACTGCGTTATTAAATAATATTAAAATTCTAAATTTAAAAAAAAAAATTGTATGGCATTTTATTGCGATAGTCAGTTGACTACGTATTTTCTGATAATATGAAAGTTTTGTATAGTCGATAATGACCATTTAATTTAGCGTTTTTTTACAATTGGTTATTGGAAGAGATGTCAAATTATGCATTACTAAATAATATTAAATATCTAATTTTGAAAATTTTATGATATTTTGATGCAACAGTGAACCCGCAAGACTTTTTAGAAAAAACTTTAAAATTTGGTATTTTTTTAAAAAAAAAATTAATATAAAGGATAATGTTGTGATTTGATTTTACGAATAGAAAGAAAAAGTTTTTTTTCATTGCACCTGAATCTTTCTCATTAAAAATTCCCGAAAGCTTTGATCTAAATATATCTTCCATAATGAGCCTTTCGAAAATTTGTTTCATAACTGCGACAATTTAGTGTCCTATAATATAAATTTCAATAAAATATCGCTTGTAGTATATTCTAAAAGTGCATATATACTGATCCTCTATGTTCAGTCCTCTGCCAAATTATTCGACGCCCTATGCAATTCATTCTATGCATTCTATATGCACATATGCCATGCATTCTATGCAAAATCATAACTATCAGGTGATACTATGAAGCTTTATTGTTTTACCGCGGGTGAAATTATTTTGCCACTTGTTTACGTTCGTGTATTGGTTAAATTTGTAATGCAATACGTTGAAAATAAATACAAATAGGAAGTATATAAAAAATATCATCCATAAACGCTCTTTACATGTATGTTTAAATATAAAAATATTGCACAGAAACTTGTGCAAAGCATGTAATTATTAAAAAACTACTGCGCGTCTAATAATTTGGTCTAATTATTATAATATACTACTATAATACCTGATATAATAAATATTCTATATTTATGTAATATATCGTCTAATTTATCCAATCTTCGAATTTACATTATATATCGTCTAATTTACGCAAGTGATACACGAACGTAAATAAGTGCAAACTGGTTTCAGTCGCGTAGAAGCAATAAAGCTGTGTAGTATCGTTTGATAATTAAGATTTTACGTAGAATCTTATGGTGAGTCTAATAATCTGACCAGGGACTGTAAATCTCTCAACGTAATATTTTCAACCATGGTTTTCTACCCTTACTGATGTTTCATGCCATTTCTTGTCCAAGGAGTACTTTTAGGAACTCTAAAGTCTTATAAGGTATCTAAATTTTAAAAAAATCTGTGGGTATCAAGTTTAGTGAGTAAAATAGGTTTTCAAGTATCACGAGAATGGCCAGAATTACACCATTATTGAGTGCTCTGTGCGTCGGAGCAGAGTTTTGCTGGTATTTGGTTGGTTGGAATTTTTGTGACTAAAAAAGGATGTTTTAAAACGAGTTATAAAAATGTTTGATTATTTTTTGTTATCCTGTATATAAAGAATGTAAAAGCATCTGAATACGATGCAGGTGCAATTTTTTGTGACTAAAAAGGGATGTTTTAAAACGAGTTATAAAAGTGCTTGATTATTTTTTGTTATCCTGTATACAAAGAATGGTAAAGCATATGAATACGATGCAGGTGCATTTTTTTTGTGACTAAAAAGGGATGTTTTAAAACGAGTTACAAAAATGTTTGATTTTTTTTGTTATCCTGTATACAAAGAATGGAAAAGCATATGAATACGATGCAGGTGCATTTTTTTGTGACTTAAAAAGGATGTTTTTAAACGAGTTATAAAAATGTTTGATTATTTTTTTTTATCCTGTATATAAAGAATGGAAAAGCATATGAATGCGACGCAGGTGCATTTTTCGCTAATTCACTTTATTTTGTGAAAAAGTAAGGAACGCTATTTTAGGAGTAATTATAATTTAAAAAGCGCTAATAAAATAGTTCCGTACCTTGAATAATAAGAAAATTATCCAGATCATTCTTTTGTTCCAATCAAGTTTTCTTCTGGTCATTCTGGAATAAAAGTTGGTTGTTCTTTAAAAATGACATCTCTTAATAAGTTATCTTTATTTAAAAGTTATCTCTATTTATATTGATCTTTAAGCTTAAGTCATATTGATCTTACTTATCTATTTTGTAGTCTTATTTTATTTCTAATTTAAAACATCTGGTTGCCAAGCATAAAATTCTCATGGAAATGCTTAATTCAATTTCTAGCCTTTGTTTATACTAATCTCCGAGTTTACATCAAGCATTTATTTTCATAAATGTTTTTACTAGATTAGAGACCGCAATCATAAGTAATCTACACATTTGGTTGATAATAATAAATTTATTAGGGACAACATTTTGGAGTAGTTTTAATTTGATATTTCGTAAAAAATTGAATAAAATTTTTCCGTTTTTGCTATTGATTGAAGTAAACAAAATATTATGATTCTACCAAACATATCGGCAGTGCAAAAAAAAACACTTTATGACTTCAGATGCATCAATAAAAGTAATTAATTCATCATAACTAAAGCATCAATAGAAGTAATTAATTCATCATAACTAAAGCTTCAATAGAAGTAATTAATTCATCATAACTAAAGCATCAATAGAAGTAATTAATTCATCATAACTAAAGCATCAATGGAGGTAATTAATTCATCATAACTAAAGCATCAATGGAAGTAATTAATTCATCATTACTGAAGCATCAATAGGAGTAATTATAGTCTCAAAAAATATCCTCCGAATTCTTATCTATCAAACATCTTCTGGAGTTCTTTTAATGAATGTTTAGTATTTTTATTGTTTCAGGTTAAGTAAAACGGGAGCCAATTAGGCACTACTAGTCACCAGAAAAAAACCAGAAGCTAGAAACCGAAAAACTAGTTACCAGAAAACTAAAATTAGATTTTTAAAATAGCGGTTAAGACGACTAGACATTAGAAGGTTAAGACAACTACTGTCTCTGGTCAAATTATTAGACGCACCGGTTTTCACTTGTTTTCGTTCGTGTATTAATTGGCTAAATTAAACGATAGATAATATAAATTCAACGATTGGATAAATTAGACGACATATATTATATAAATATAGAATATTTATTATACCAGGTATTTTATTAGTATATCATAATAACTAGGCAGAATTATCAGACGCACTGTAATTTTTTAATAATTACATGTTTTGCACGAGTTTGTTTGTAATACTTTTATATTTAAACACATAGTAATCGGTTTTTATTCATGAGATTTTTTATATACTTACTATTTGTATTTATTTTTAAGGCATTACATTACAATTTCAACTAACAGATACACGAACGTAAGCAAATGCAAACCGGTTTCAGCCACATAAAGACAATAAAGCTGTATAGTATCACCTGATAACTAAGATTTTACATAGAATCTTATAGTGCATCTAATAACTTGGCCAAGGACTTTAGATGTTTCAAAATTGAGTTTTAATAGAAAAACACAGCTTTAATTTTTATCTAGACTTTAATTTAACCTTATGCTTTTTCAATGTAATAATCATTAAAATATTTTAAAAGCTTACCTAATTTGGTCTGATATTTGCATACTTGAAAATCAACTCGAATGTTGGTTTTTGAATTTTGTTAATATTCACTTTTAAAGTAAATTTTTTTCTATCATAAAAAACACAAAATTATTCTATAAATGAAACTGATAATAATTATTTAATTCCATGAAATAAACAACAAAATTGAGAGTGAAATGCTAGGATGAAAATAAAGAATTCTGTTTATAGAATGCACCCACTTGGAACTTGTTTGAAATCTTCCAACCCCACTTTTTTATTGCCATTCTTGAACCTTTTGAAAATCTCCACGGGAAGCTGTCTTAAATCAAGACAAAGAAATCCCTCTTTAGATATCCTGCAAAAGGCCGGAGAGTTTCCGAAAAGCAATAAAAAAGAAGAAAAAAAAAAGAAAAAAAAAGAAGAAGAGAATCGAAAAATGTCTCCAATGAGGGAAAAAATGGAAAAGTAAGGAAGAGCAAGCCTAGGAAGAAAAAAAAATTTGAAGACATTTTTAATAACTTTTATCCTAATGATCAGGTTTTCGTGCATTAAGTACCATTCTTAATCGTTCAAAGGATTGATATTAAATATAGTAATTAATTGGCTATTAATTAAGTTCTGAAATCAGACGCAGAAACGTACTTAAAACATAAACGTTTTTTTCGACTAATTTGAATTCGTGACTTTTTGTCTGGAGTCTAAATTTTAATTTGAATACGCCGTTACTTGTTAACTTGATTAAATTTTAACTTGAAAGTTATAAAAAAAAAACTAATTTTAAAATCTTTATTCTTGAAAAACTGTTCTACCGATTTTGGCTCAAATTGCTTATTTTGTTATTTAAAATTAAATTGTTTAAAATAATGTAAAAAGTAACATGACTTACAAAAAAAATAATCTTTTTTTCGGGAATCATTAAATAAAATAATAACAAGTAACCTATAATTATTTAAAATTATTTTTTACATGGAATTTTCATTTAAAAAACGTGTTCTAAATTCGATTTTAAACGTTACTGAGATTTTGAGGGAAACACCTCCCATCGCTTTCTTAACTGAGCTGTTGAGATGTAATATGAAATAATAATATGAAAGCTTCCCTTGCTTCAAAAATAGGAAGAGAGAAATAAAAGTCGATATGTTTCGAGCGTTAAAAAATAGACACACATTCTCAAGACTCGCCAGACGTGAATGAAGAAAATTATTTTACTCCTTTCTTTTGATTTTTACATTCACGTCTGGCGAGTCTTGAAAAAGAGCGGCTGTTTTCGAGTATTTGAAATATGTCGGTTTTTATTACTATTTTTGAAGTAAATGAAGTTTTCATATTATGAAGTATATCTTTCAGGCACAGTTTCAGCTTCTATTTAATTTTGAGGCCATATTTTACCGATTCAACAAATTTGATTATAAAAAAGCGAAGTCTATCTAAACAATGGTATGGTTATTCATCAGATAAAGCACGTTTCTTTGTATGATTTCTCAATTTAGCTAGCAGTTAGCAGAAACTATTGGGTCGGCAAGAAAGTAACCTGGTTTTTTAGAGTGAAACAAATTTTTTTATACAAAAAGTGAGCTTTAATCAGCTAAATATCTTCCATTATGCTCGATGATTTTTGCTAACTTTCTGGAAACTTTATTACCAGCTCTTATGGAACTTCTGGTCTTTATCAACAAAAAAATCAACCAAGTTGTGACTTGAGTTCATTATTATAGCTGAAATTTTTACCATTTGAAAACCTTTGTAAATTTCAAACTAAATGAACAATGTAGGAGTTATATGGGGGATGCGACATCACTTTCCAACTAAGTTTAAAAATTTCGCACATGTTATTAAAGATCTTTCATTCCTCGCATTAAGAAGGTGGATTCTTTTGCAATCCACAATCAGAATGTTTCGTTAACAACATGCATATACTTTGCAAGAAGTAAGAAATATTACAAAGAAATTAGTTACCACTTGATGATGGCGAACAGATGCTACTTAGGTTTAAAAATCCATCTTAGATCGGGATTTATTAGCAATCAAACTTAAATCAGGATATATAAAACACTAATCCGACCAGTAGTTTTCAATGGAAGAGGAATCTGCACATAGAGTAAGCATATAAAAAATAGACTTCTCATTTTTGGAATAAAAATACTGCGCAAAATTTTCAGTTCTGTCGAAAAAAATAACGTCCAGTAATAATCGATGTAAGCAAACAGACATAGAAAAATGCAACAAATCCAACCAAATAAGGTCTAAAGGGCAGTTATTTAGATCAGAAGATAACACTCCAACTAAGGGGGGGGGCTATTAACCTTTAACAAGCTAAGCAGGATTAGAAATTGGTTTAGAATTCGCAACGTAAGTAAAATTTCTTGCTAAAACGAAATTAGAACAGGGTTGAAAACATTAGATATGGTAAAAATTTGCTGCCGCTTCGGCCACTGAGATGAAATAAGTATCAAAGTTTCAGTTCTTTTGCTTTTAAACTAACAAAATTTTCCATCTCATGTGGATTTGTAGCACACCAGTTAGGCTTTTCACTTTCGATCAGAAAGGTAGAAGATTTAAGTCTCAGCTGGTCTTCGAATTTTACCTCTAAATTTCGGTTCTAAAAAAGTGGATAACTATTTAGTATGTTTTTTTTTTCAAATTATAAATTATTATTTTTTAAAAATTTAAATTAATAATTTAAAAAAACAATAAATATTTTATTTTTTTATATTTTATTTTTTGATTGCTTCAACTAATATTAAAATAGAAAATTTGTAGGCAAGTAGGACTACTTAGAATTACGAAATTTGTTAAATGTACATTGATCCATATGTTGTGTACCTCAGTGAAAAATTTTTGATTATAATTATTTTGCAACGAATTTTGAAAGTTTTTCCAAGAGTACATTAGAAAATTTTAGTACAGTTTAAATGTTGTAGAGGCATATTGACAATGGCATATTGATTTATAATTTAAATATCAGTATTTTAAGAGGATATATAAACCTCTTATTATTAATAGCAAGGCTCCGTACAGGGCATTTAAGGAAAGTGATGATATCTTTCAACAAGACCACCAGATATTAACCTATATGCTAACATTGCTCTCTCTCCCAATTAACGTCAGATCACATTTTAAACTGTCAAGTAATTTTAGCTGCACTTTTTAAACTCAACTCATCACAAGAGGACATCCTATACAGTCTTAAAGAACCAGAACTCACAAAATTTATCTTCTAAAGCACTGAAATAGATAAGACATCAAGAGAAATTTTTAGGTTTAGGTAGATTAATAACTGCTATTACTGGCCACTGTTCTATTGATGTGAGCGACTTAAAATTTTTAAAAAAAATCATAAATATTAAAATTAATTATAAAACTAAAATGTTATATATTTTAAAAAGCTAGTCAATTTGAATGATTTTTTAACAACTATATTTTTTTACTGGAAATTGTTTCCAGTTTTTTTCCATAATCCCATTTGAATATAGTTTTGAGGCCTTTTTGATGTCCGACGAAAAAATATTTTTATTATGGAATTCAATATTTTGTTGGTTTAGATTTCCAAATATATATATATGTATATAATTAAGAGTTATTATGCATAATATTAATGATTGTTAAACGTTTTATTTTTAACAAAGAGTAATCCTGGAAAATAGTATGTTCAAAAGGAAATTTCCTTTCCATATTGTATAATTTCTTTTCATATTCTATATAAATTTCTTTTCCATATTGTATATTGGTAAGATATAAAAAAAGAAACAAATTTCTTTTTTTATATCTTATCAATATACAATATGTAAAATAACTTCAAACCACATATGTATTTAAAAAAAAAGAATTTTATAATAAATCTTGAAGGTAACTTTGAGGCCTTTTATTGTTATACATCATAATTGTTTCGTGTTGTTCAAGAAAAGTGTCCTGTCTATTAGTGTTAGGTCTGTTAATAATCATTTTTAAAATTACTCCCTATATAGCAGGGCTAAAGAGAATGGAATGGCTAGTTCGCTCCTTTGAAGAAACTCTCGCTGCGCCAAACCTCCGATTTTCGCCTGTGACGTCACGGTGGCGCAAAGCGTGAGCTTTTACTTTAAGAACGTAAATTTTAAGAACGTAAACTTTAAGAACGTTTACTTTCGTTCGGTCTAACTAGCCTTAACTAATATTGGATCATTCCTTTTTGTGACATATTCCAAGACATTCTTCGTTTCCTATAATGATTTTTCTCAGTTTTGTGAGGTGAATTACAAAAATTTAAAATTATTTAAGAAATGCCAGTTTGTGCGATTGCAACTTACAAAAATTCTGTTAGAAACGCAAAGGGGAAAAATATCATTTTCATGTGTTCAAGTAAATGAACACCTATGTAAAGAATGGCTTCAACATTGCAAACTAAATGACCCAGTTAATATTAAATATGAACGAATATGCAGTAAGCATTTCTTAAAACAAGATTATGAAGATGATATGAGAAATCGTTTGCTTGGATTTCCGATTAGAATGATTTTAAAATTGCTTTAACTCTACCAAGTGTTCTCTTATCTAAGGGAGGACTAATTCTTCCGTCAGCAGCATGGATGGAAGTGTGTCAGGAATTTGAGAACATTTTTCAAAGTGTTCATGGGACCGAAAATCAAAAAGTGTCATCAAAGAATTTACAAGTGAATTAGAGGGACGATATCCCGCAGTCAAAAAAACAGCAATAAGCTTATTTTGCATTTGTGAACTTTTATAAGAATATGCCATCTAAATTGAAATCGTCCAACTTTTTCGTTAAAATTATAATATAACTATTTTTTTAATCTGATTATATTCCTTTAAATTTAAATATCGATAAACAATTGTAAAGTTTCTAATATTTTAATGAACCTAAATTATTATTTTGTTAGAATAATTAGCGTTTAAGGTTGTTGTTTCCTAATGATTAAGTATAAACAAATTGCCATTAACAGCATATTTTAAAATCAAATTTAACCTAACTTTACAAATTATTGTTATCAAGCAATATGTAGCTAAAAAAGTGTCGATATATGCATTGAATTTTTTTTAATAATAAAAGTTAAAACTGAAAATTTTAAAATAAAGTATTTATAGCGTCATTTACGACAATTAGTAAAATAATTTTTTTAGTTTAAAATGGTATTTAATTTAATATTTTGGCCAAGAAATTTTTTTAAAACTATGTTTTTGAAAGGAAATAATATGTTAATTGCATAAAGTTTGAAAGCTAATATCAAGAAACAATCCAACTTATTTTTACAGAGAGTTCATAATACAAAGTTTTCATAATATCTTTGCTTGCGATCTCCGAGATCTGTGCAGCGTGGGAACTTCATCTCTAAGAGCGGAATAAACTAGCCCTTCTATTTTCTTTAGCATTGACTATATAGACCAGTGGTTTCCAACTGGCGACCCGGGGGCCGCATCCGGCCCGCGAAGCCTTTTTTTGTGGCCCGCGAACTAAAATATATTAGTTGTCATTTTTTTGCGGACAATTTTCGTAAAAACTCTATATGGGTTTAAAATACTTTTCTCGTTAATAAAAACCTAATTTCTTCGTTTCTGTGAAATTTATCATATCATCGGTGCAAAAAAAAATTATTTCTCAGGTTTTGAATCCAAGAAAATGTTTATTCAAATACAAAAATAATCGTGTATGTTGCTCTTTCTTATTTCATTTTTTTGTATTTTGTGACTATAATTTAGCTTGTGTGCATTAGAAATTTTCTCGAAGAAATTCTCCGATTTAACTTAGTGAAACCACTCATTTTGGACGAAATATTTACGCACACATTTGTAAATTTTAAATTTAAAATGTAAATATTTATTCTCTGATAGTTGCAGCAAACGAACCTCAATTTTGTCACTGAACATTTTGTGTACTACTGTGTAAGTTTTAATACCAACCTTTTTAAAGTTTTATATCTTAACAATTAGATATCTGTTGCACATTAATTGTTTAATACATGGTTGCACATTAAAGTTATTGTAGCTCGAATATTTTAATATGCAATTTAATATTTTTAAAAATATGCTTCTTATTTTAATTTTTAATTCAATACTTCTGTTTTGTACAACTTGGTAAAAATCTGACCGTAATATTTAATGTTCCTTCAAACATAAAAGAGTCCTACATAAAATTTTGATAAAGTTGCGGCCCACCATTTGATTTGAGTTTTTAATTGTGGACCCCGACCTCATGTAAGTTGTAAACCCCTGATATAGACGATACTACCATTTTTTAATATTTCATTCATGATTCAGTGATGTGAGAATAATCATGTCAACAAATAATCATGAGATGAAAGAATTTTCGGACTTTCAAATGGGAGTATTTTTTTAAGTTGTCCGGTGTTTTATCAACTTATCGTTACTTTCTTTTATTACATTTTAAAGCTAATTAGTGAAACTTTATAAGCTGCTTGACATATACAAACGCATTTGTGGACCATATTTGAGCCATAAAAAAACCTAAAAAGTTTACGCGTGGTAGAAATTTTTTTTATTTAAAAATAATTGCCTGATCATGCTGGGTATTAAAACGTTGTTGTTGTTTTCGTCATCAGACATTAAGGGAGAGGGGGTGCGATTGTTCATGTTTTCCAGTGGCGCCATCTATATCCAAGAATTTGACTTCTGCTGCACCCAACGTCACACCCGTTTATAGGACGGACCCATGCATACACCCATTCATTCATCCACAGATCGTAACTTTGATCTGAGCCAGAGAACGATTAATTTCCAATTTATTACTTCCAGAGGTATTAATTTGTTATGGGAATATAGAGAACTTTGTGACCCGACAGATTTAACGTGCACCAGTCACCATTTACTACACGGCGGTATTTAAACGTGTGTAAGACAAATACACGAATCAATGTTTATCACTAGAGCCCGGAATTTGATGACCTAAAAAATCTCAACTAATGCCCTTAAAAAGTGCAAAAAATGCTCTTAATAAATGCTCTAAAAATGCGAAAATTGCGCTAAAAATGCCTTCTGACATGACTTAAATAAAGTAAAAATATTGAACTAAAACAATGTTTTACTCCTTAAAATTATTACGAGACATTTCAAAAAAATATAAAGCAATGCAATGCTTGTTCTACGTTCATTAAAGTTTGAAAAATATGTTTTATATCCTAAAATAACAACAAAAAAAAAGGAAAATGAATTGACTCCAAAACATTTTCATTTTGTATAGAAACTTTAATTAATATTACTAAATATCAGAATTACATTGGATTATTAAAGGATTTTTGATATTTTGAAATGTAAGCGAGCGTCTCTTGTCTGAAAGTAAATTTTTATACCTGGAGAAGCTTCTTTAAATGTCTACTGATGTTATTGGTGCGTACTTGAAAAAGACGGTCTCACTTACTGACAATTCTTCTTCAATTTGAAAAGATGTTGCTTCACCTGCTAATATCCTGCTAATATATAATAATAAGATCTTTTTCATTGTTTGGAAGCCAGTGTTCTTCTCCAAAACTTTGTTCAATTTGTCTGCTACACTTTGTGCTATCTTTCCCCCTGCTTTTTGCAACACTTGTCTCACTACGTCAATATAATTTATTGCATCGCAAAGTTCCAATTCTTGTTTCTCCAAGCTTGTAATTGTCGAGGACACAATACCAAAGTTAGACTTGATAAATGATAAGTTTCCTTCGATTTTATCTGAGGCCAACACGTTTTGCGCTATCTTAATTGATGCAGCTTCTTCTGAATCAAGACAAATCTTGCATTTCATGTAATAAAAATGCCCCCAAAAGTAATAAAAAAATTGAAGAAAATAACAAAAAAACCAAAAAAATGCTTTAAAATGAAAAATACGTCCCAAAATTTAAAAAAAAATTCCCTATAAATCTAAAGAAATGCTTTTAAGGACAAAAAATGTCCAAAAATGCAAAAAATGCGAAAAAATGCAAATGTCATCACAATTCGGGCCTTACTTATCACCAAAAAGCAATTTTAATTTTAAAATGATTTCAGTTTCAAGAATTACTCAAAATTGAAAATAATCCGTAATAAAAAAAAATTGTTTTCGAATTAAGAATGGCAAATTGGAGAGCTCGATGCTTTTAATTACCTTCTTAGCTTTATGAGAATTATAAAAAAATTTCATTGTGTCTTGTATTCAGTTTATTTCGATTGTAAAAAGTCTTCAGTTTACTTCAATACCTCAATTCGAGTTATTCGATTACATTTTGAGTTATGGTATTAGAAAATAAACTTGAATTGCAGAACATTTTCATGGCATTTTCTAATAAGGTGGACAAATTAATTAATATTAAATTGAAGAGTTTCATAAATTTTCTCATTAACTCTTTTATAACTCACTTTTGACGTAATATTATATGATATAGTATTTGATATGTCCTGTTTTTGACGTAATATTACGTTACAGTTTAGTCCTCCCAATTTTTTTTTGTCTATTTTTTAAGTATCATTTTGTTTTCCATGTCTTCCCTGCACTCTAGCAAATAGCAAAGACAGATTGCATTATTAAAAAAGGAGATAGAAAAGCTAGTAGCATTGAAACAGGCACGGGGTTAATCTATTTTCAGATAAATTGAAAAAATATCATTACAGTACAAAGTTATTTCAAAACAACTTTTCCTGAGTTTTCTGTTTTGGTATCAGTGGAATTTTGATTATTGACATTATGAATAGTTTGATTTGCGTTGAATGACAGATTTCGATAGCTAGTTTTGATGTATTCATATCAATAAAAATGCGTAGAAAATGTAAGCGGTATCTTTGATAACAAATTGAAAGCTGCTTATCAAACTACCTTGATAGCTTAATGGTACATCAACAAATTCTATAGATGTGGGCTGGAAATAGTTGACTTCCCAAATTCATTCATATTATGTAATACAAATAGTTGTACTACTCACTAAATGAGTTTAATAAGAAAAATATCAGCTTAATTTTTGTTTTCAGACTTACACCAAAACTTACAATCTACTCTTAAAAGAGTCTCTTCAGCTTAATTTTTTTTCAGATTTACACCAAAGCATACAATCTACTCTTAAAAGAGTCTCTTCAGCTTAATTTTTTTTCAGATTTACACCAAAACATACAATCTACTCTTAAAAGAGTCTCTTCAGCTTAATTTGTTTTTCAGACTTACACCAAAACATACAATCTACTCTTAAAAGATTCTCTTCAGTTTAATTCTTTTTTCAGACTTACACCAAAACATTCACCAAAACATGCAATCTATTCTTAAAAGAGTCTCTTCAGCTTAATTTTTTTCCAGACTTACACCAAAACATGCAATCTACTCTTAAAAGAGTCTCTTCAGTTTAATGTTTTTTCCAGACTTAAACCAAAACATGCAATCTACTCTTAAAAGAGTCTACATTTTAGATTTTCTTGAGGTTATTATTCTTTATTTTTTCTTAACACACTTTTGATTATACAGTATAATTTGACAGAACTTTACCACTCAAAAACGTTATAAATGAAAGACACTGCTATTTCGAAATAGTAGAGCTTTAAAAATTCCGCAGTTTTTTTCCCTCTCAAATATTTAATTAAAAACAAGAAATTTTGCGTAATTTATTTTCTTATAATTTTTGTATGTAATGTCAGTAATTTTGGATTGTAATTTTACAGTGCTCAAAAAAGGAGAGAAAAAGTAAACACCTTGATAACTTTTAATCTAATGATCTCCTTTTCCTCGTATTTGCCTATTTTTGGGTAATTAAATTTTTTTCAATATACATGAAAAGTGATTTGGATGATGTTGAAAAAGTCTCTTAACATCAACTATGAAAATGATTTTTATCAAATACTTTGCTAGTACAAATTTTTAATTTTTTTTTATACCCGTCGTTGAACAGCCGACCCAATTTTTTGGGTTAACAACTACTAATGTTCAACTCCATAGCCTTGTAATTTTGAACCCAATCTAGAAGACAAGGGAATTCCTGGATCAAGTATTTGGAGAAATTTGCCTTCGTGGAGGACTTTTTAATCCTTACATTTGAACGAAAGCAGTCGAATGGTTCTTGAGAAATCAAATTTTAAGTATACGACGTTTTTTCTTTTAAAAAAAATTCAATTACTCAGAAACTGTTTCCGCCGATTGCACTTAAATTCTGTAATTTGCCATTTAAAATGGCATTCTTTGAGATGGTGTAAAATTTGTATACTTAACAATTTAAATCTTTTTTACCATTATTTAATAAAATATAAACAATAATATATTACAATTCAACATTATTTCTTTGCATAGATAATTGAATTAGTAATTGTGAGCAAAATTTTTTAAATTCGTTTATAAAGTTTTCGATTTATGGAGAATTACGTTACAAAAATAAAATTGCCATTAAGAGGTCCGAACTTTAGATCGCTCTCCTGACCAAATTATTAGAGCCTTATTTCCCAAATTGCGGCTACTCTCTATATTTTGGGAGTCAGCTATCCGAATCCGTCGAAAAAAGGTATGTTTTTTTCATAGAAAGTACGTTTCCGTGTCAGATTTCAAACTTAAAATATCGTCTACACTAATTAATTAACAGTTTTAAGGCCATCGTCTCGAGCCATTCCTAGAATGCGAAAATCCGGTAATTAGATCAAAAGTTATAGATGGTAGTCCTTCGCACTCTCTATAACCTAAGAAGTGCAGCTTTGTGTGCCTGATTCCAGATATATCATATCGAAATGAATGGGAATTCTTTAAATCATTAACATTCCTTGTATGTTTTTCGTGTTTATGTATTTTATTATTATTTGTATTCTATTATTGTATTTAAATTATTCTTACATTGTATCTTGCGTATTTTATTATTTTACTGACATTTTATTACAGGTTTTAATAATAGTTTCCTTTCCAGAAATGAGTTTTAATTCTTAATTAAATAAATATGAAATCCTTCTTCGTTTGTCGGAGAATTTAAACTATGACAATTTGTCCTGCGTTTTGCGATTACACAAGTTTTTGTTTAATTTTTTATCCGCCCCTTGGGAGAGGGATTTCTAAAATTAAATTCCACGACAAACTGGCTAGAAGAATTTTTATTCAAGGCTTAAGCGACACTTTTTTAATTAAAAGTTAGCAGTTTTATCATACGCTACGCGTATGAAGAATGCTAAAAACAAACACGCTCACGTAGAAAAATATGAAAACATGTTTGAAAAAGAAATATTTAAGTTGAATAACATACTTTTAAAATAAATTCTTTTTTAAAAAACTCAAAATTAAAATAATGACGTAACTTGTTTCACTTTTGTAACCACTACACAATTTAAGTGAAATTTTATTTTAACCCTTTATGTCACAGCGTTGCATATCTCAAACAAATACAAAAAGCATATGTATTTATTTTTACAAGAGAGTTTCGAAGGACAATTTCGGCAATTATTGCAATCCTGTAACAATGCACATCTTGTTCAACTTGCAACTATTATATATTAGTAATATTGAGGTGATTTTTTGAATTGCAGTTTAATATGTTGCTTACAAAGATTGATATTTTTGTGTCAGGAAATATTACGCAAAATGAAATTTTTGAATTGAAAGGATTAAAATAAAAATTTTTTGTGCATACTTATGCTATTTTTATACTGTTGTAGAAATGCAACAATCAATGCTTCACCATTTCGCATAATGTTACAGAAAGGCAACAAACCATTTCGTTTTTAATAAATTGTCAATTTTATAATGCATATTTTTTATTATTCTTGAATTGAAATTTTTGTGTATCTTTATGTTATTTTTATATTGTTGCAGAAATGCAACAATCAATGTTTTGTTATTTTGAATAATGTTGTAGAAATGCAGCAAACCATTTTGTTTTCAATAAATTGTTAATTTTACAATGCATATTTTTTATTATTCTTGAATTGAAATTTTTGTGTATCTTTAAGTTATTTTTATACTGTTGCAGAAATGCAACAATCATTGCTTTGCTATTTCGCATAATGTTATAGAAATGCAACAAACCATTTTGTTTTCAATAAATTGTTAATTTTATAATACATATTTCTTATTTATTTTTAAATTGAAATTTTTGTGTATCTTTAAGTTATTTTTATACTGTTGCAGAAATGCAACAATCAATGTTTTGTTATTTTGAATAATGTTGTAGAAATGCAGCAAGCCATTTTGTTTTCAATAAATTGTTAATTTTATAATGCATATTTTTTTATTATTTTTAAATTGAAATTTTTGTGCATCTTTATGTTATTTTAATACTGTTATAGAAATGCAACAATCAATGCTTCGCCATTTCGCATAATGTTGCAGAAAGGCAACAAATCATTTTGTTTTCAATAAATTGTTAATTTTATAATGCATATTTTTTATTATTCTTGAATTGAAATTTTTGTGTATCTTTATGTTATTTTTATACTGTTGCAGAAATGCAACAGTCAATGTTTTGTCATTTTGAATAATGATGTAGAAATGCAGCAAACCATTTTGCTTTCAATAAATTGTTAATTTTATTATGTATATTTTTTGTTATTTTTAAATTGAAATTTTTGTGTATCTTTATGTTATTTTTATACAGTTGTAGAAATGCAACAAACCATTTTTTTCAATAAATCGTTAATTTCATAATCTATATTTCTTATTATTTTTTATATGCTTGAAATGATAATAACAGTTATTTTTTCAAATCGGAGGTGTTAAGAGGTAATAAAGCGTTAAATGGTAAGAAATATATTCTAAAAAAAATTTTTCTTTCTGTGAGCTCTTTGCTCTTAAAATCGATTTAAATTTTATTCTGACACACAGTGACTATTCTTGTAATCACACTGAATTTCTAAAATTCCTCAAAAACTCTTGTTTTTTAATGTCTAAATATTTTAAATTTAAACATGCAAATTTTTATTCCATGTAGCTTCAAGGAGGGGTTCTATGAAAAAGTCCTCCACCGAGGCTATTTAATCACTATGTCGTTTGGGTAGGGCTCAAAATTACAAGGGGATGGAGTTGAACATTGATAGATATAAACTCAGAATTGGGTTTGCTGTTCAACGCTATTTATAAAATAAAATAGATTTATTGGACATCATAATGTGTACAAACGGCATATTAAATAAATATCAAAAAATGAAATTTCTTTAATACATTTTTTTTAGAAATTTATTTCAAATTTTAATGTAAAGGTCTAAATATTTTAAATATCTTTCAGCGCAACTCTTTTTTAATGTGGTTAGTAAAACTGCATTCATCTTATTTTCTTCCACTGGTATTATGACGTTAGACTAGGTTTAGTCATTCTTTTCTCACTAGGGACCAAATTATCTTATTTCTGTAAATAATATGTAACTTGTTTAATATTTTTACTTTTGGTTTCGTTTTTTGGTTTTTTAAAACAAAATTTATGGCATTTAAAGATGTCAGTAATTTCGGATATTATTAGTACATTTCATAAAAAAATTTACCTTCCATTAGTTGACATTTCAGTATCATAATATGCTAACATCAAACAACAAATTCAATCGCCTTTATCCTAGGGTTTTTTTTTTTAGTTACAAAAATTTTATAACTTCTCACTCACATTATTTAATATTATGAGTTTGGTGATTTAAAATTTTAAAGAGTTGAGTAGTTTTTTAACCAAACATTTTTGTTTACTTGCAATTTTAAAAAATTAATATTTACATTGTCATTAACGAAGTTTGAGTTGCATTTTTAGCAAAATGGGCCACTTTCCAAGTCCAAAAAAATTGAAGTTGAAGTCCAAAAAATTTGAATCCCGTCACGTATCTCTGCCTCCTAGCATTGAGTTTGAAAACATACTTATAACTTGATGTTCTTTTAACTCCTTGAGGGGCAGGGAACTTTTTTTAAAATAAAGCACCCGAATTGCCACATTTATTTTAGTTTGGCTCTTGTAGAACAATTTATTTAAATGAATCTTCTACACTGGTTTGTTCGCTTCGTGCCTAAGGGTTATAGAAAATCAGTTCTTCCTGAAATTTTTCATGGGCGATTTTGCAACTGAACAAACCTAATATTAATTTGTGAAGTTTTTTTAAAAAGTTTTATTCCTGACAAAAATTTTAATAATGCGTATTAAGGTGGTGATTGTGGCTCAGAGGATAGAGCGTTCGCCTTCCAATGAGGTGAACCGGGTTCGAATCCCAGCGATATCTGGTCGATTCGAATTCCGCCCCAACTCGCACAGACCACAGTGCTCACGAAAAATATCCTGAGTGGTAAACGGATCATGGGTTAGAGTCCTCTTAATCCCCTTGCCCCCAGGCTTACCGCGGAAGATTTTCGCGGTTTTCCTCTCCATATAACGCAAATGTGGTTTAGTTCCATCACAAAGTCCTCTACGAACAAATTTTTCCCAATACTTGATCCAGGAGTTTCCTTGTCTTCTGGATTTGGTTCGAAACTGTGGAGTTAAACATAAGTAGACGTAAACCCTTTAGGGTTACTGCTGTTGAGTCTGCCGTTCAACGATGGTAGCATAAAAGAGGTGATTATGGAACATCTGCATAGTAATCCAACATTATATTATCCTTCTTACGTCACTTTTTTCCATGTCTTTCGAAAACAAATCGTAAAATATTTTTTAGAATTTTTTTCTTCAATTTTCTATACATTTATTGCAAAATTAAGGACATCCACACTGTTTTCTTAGTTATTCAATTGAAAAGTGGAATTATTTTTCTAATGATTGAGTATAAAGAAAGTACTGATAGAAATAATTGTTTTTTTTTATTGCAAAGTGTTTTTTTATTACATTGTGATGTATGTGAAGTATTTTATTACATCGTGGTTTATGTTTACATCACAATGATTTTCGTTACATCGCTCGTTTGAATACCTTTTTTTCCCCTCCCCTTTCGAGCTCGCTAAAACGAGAGGTTACTTTAATTCAATTAAGAAAATACTGATTTTAATATTTAAAAAACAATTCTTTCGGTAGCTTATTATGAAAGTTTCTTTTAATAGGCATAGTTGTTTACTATTGATTTTGTTATTTTCAAACGACACTCGTGATATTGATCATTTGGTTGTCAGCTTTTGCTCTCCTAACAAGCCCGAAGGAGAAAATATTACAATTCAATTTCGAAAAAAAAGTCTGATTATAATAATAATAATAATAATAAATAAATACTTTTTGGCAAAAAAGAATAACTTTTGAATGAAATTTGTTACATTGAATGTCTGTTTTTATCCCCTAAGAACCCGAAAGAGCAACTGTTAGAATTAAATTAAGAAAATAACAAATTAAAAAAGTAGATTTTTATAATAATAACAGGAAAAAATATTGATTTCTTTGGCAAAAAAAAAATAAAGTTTCTTTTCATAGATAAAATTGATCACTGTCGATTTTGTTGTTTTCCAATGACAATTCATAATATCGCTCATTCGGATGTACTATAATTCAATTCAGAAAATCGAATTTTAACAATAAAGAAATAAAATTTTTTACAATTAGGTAAAACATAGTTCTTTTTTCTGCTAAGAAAGTTGTTTAGATCAATTTTGTTACTTTACAATGTTGTGCTTAATTTACGTCGCACTAGAGCTGCACAATGGGCCATTGGTGACGGTCTGGGAAACATCCCTGAGGATGATCCGAAGACATGCCATCACAATTTTGATCCTCTGCAGAGGGGATGGCACCCCCCGCTTCGGTAGCCCGATGACCTGCACGCGAAGTCGAGCACTTTACGGTAGAACAGTTTAACGTGGACCAATACAGCATACCCTAGGTCCCTACGCAGACTAATCCAAGTGGTCACCCACCTGCACACTGACCGCAGCCAGTGATGCTTGACTTCGGTGATCTGCTGGGAACCGTGTCTTCACGATCAGTCCAGTGCGGGACAATGACACTCATTAAATCGATTTCACGGATTCCTTTTTCTAGTCTCTTTGAGTTGCCGTAATAATTATTGGTTACTACTTAGTTAAAATGAAATCTATTTTTAATTACGAAAACTTCATTAAAAATGTATTATTTTTTAATTAACAAAGCTTTAACAACGACGTTATATAAAGCTTTATTAACGAAACAAAGCGTTAAACAAAGCTTTATATAACGAGAGGTTAATGTAATTCAATTGAGTAAACAATAAAATCGTACGATTTTAATCATAATAAGTAAAACAGTTTTAAAAACGGTTTTGCTTTTCCATTGATATCTAACAATCATAAATATGCCAGAACGATTATTTGAAGGCACACTAAAGGAAAAGCGTATAACTATAATATTTGTAAGAAAAACAATTTTTAAAAAGGTTTTGCTTTTCTTTTGATATCTACAAAGCATATATATGCCAGAACGATTATTTGAAGTCACACTAAAAGAAAAATGTATGACTTTAATAATAATTAAAACAATTAAAAAAAGGCTTTTTTTTTTTTTTGATATCTAACAATAATAAATATGTCAGAACGATTATTTGAAGTCACACTAAAGGAAAAACGTATAACTATAATATTTGCAAGAAAAACAATTTTAAAAAAGATTTAAATTTTCTTTTGATATCTAACTATCATAAATATGTCAGAACGATTATTTGAAGTTACACTAAAGGAAAAACGTATAATTATAATATTTGAAAGAAGAACAATTTTTAAAAAGTTTTGCTTGTCTTTTGATATCTAACAGTCATAAATATGTCAGAATGATTATTTGAAGTCACAGTAAAGGAAAAATGCATGACTTTAATAATAATTAAAACAATTAAAAAAAAGTTTCGTTTTTCTTTTGATATCTAACAATAATAAATATGTTAGAATAATTATTTAAAGTCACAGTAAAGGAGAAATGTATGATTTTAATAAAAAGAAGAAAAACAATTTAAAAAAAAAGGTTTTGCTTTTCTTCCGATATCTAACCGTAAATATGTCAGAATGATTATTTGACGTCACACTAAAGGACAAATATTTGAAGAGTTGCGCACCTAACAACAGACACTTTTCATCAAAGTGCAGACTAGAAAGTTAAACAACTTCTTTCTATGAAAATTTATTCTGTCAATAAAATAACTCTTTTTGAAGAGAGTCTTTCAAATGATTTGATCTAATCGATTTTCTCTCAGTTAATACACATTTTTTCACATTTCAACGAGAAACAATAAAATAAAAGTCAAAATTTTCTCAATAACTTCCAGTTCTTCCTATTAAGTTTGAAAAGAACTTTTTAAGCGATTATTCGTATAAAAATCAACATTCTTACGAAAAGTTAATCATGAAAATTTAGAATAATTTTTCAAATATTTATTTTGAAAGCTTGTTCATTGAAATGAAGTGAAAAGTTTAACCAATCAATGCATTTATTTACCTTTTATAATGTCATGTGACAGTTATGTTAGTAAAAGTGGTAAATAGAGTTAGTCTGAAAAGTAATATGAGTGATTTTATTGTGAAGCACGTCGAAGCATGCTTGAACCAGTTGGGTACATTCAGCTTACGCATATACGGTTTCACAACCGACAATCTGGTAAGTAGAAAGAGTCATTTAAATGAAACTCGTTTTACTCCCAACGACAAAATTCTTGATGGTTTCATCAAAAATTTTTGATGGTTTTTCTTGGTTTCAGTGAGATTCATGATGATCCAACATCATTTAATGGTCCAACATTTTCCATTACGCGTTCATGGTTTTTGATATGCCAACAAACTTCCATCATTCCATGATGGAAAATGCTACTTTAAAACTATGGTTTACCATTAAGAAAAGTTTGATTCTCATGGACCAACAATCCATGATTGTTCCATCTATACATTGCCATGATTGTTTAATGGGAATTTTTGTTGGCTCTCAGGAATTTACCATCAAAACAAGTTGGTTTTTCATGTTTGACCATCACAAATCAGTCCAAATTCCTACATTGGAATGACGGTTGTTCATGATCGTTCAAACATTTGATTTTTAAGATACTGTGATGGAAATTCGTGATGATCCATAACGTTACAACAATGCATCTTCATGAGGGTTTAATAATAATTCTTGTTGGTTCAGCAAGAATATACCATCAAATACATTTTCCTTTATTGTTGGCCTATCATAAATCAGTCCAAATTCCTATATTGGAATGACGGTTGTTCATGATCGTTGAAACATTTGATTTCTAGGATACTATGATGGAAATTCGTGATGATCCATAACGTTATAACAATGCATTTTCATGAGGGTTTAATAATAATTCTTGTTGGTTCAGCAAGAATATACCATCAAATACAATTTCCTTTATTGTTGGCCTATCATAAATCAGTTCAAATTCCTACATTGGGGTGATGGTGGCTCATGATCGTTCCAATATTTGATTTCTAGGAAACTATGATGGAAATTTCTGATGTTTCAACATGAAGAAAGTATCAAAACAAGTTGCTAGTCATATGTTGGGCCATCATAAATCAGTTCTAATTCCTACATTGGGGTGATGGTTATTCATGTTGGTTACTATCAAAAATATAATGGTTCCCGATGGAATTATTGATGTTTACCATCAAGATTATGTTGGTCCACCAATGGAAAACCAACAAAAATATCGACTTGGATCTGCGTGGCAAATCCGAATTTTATATTTTCCCCATAACAAAGACGGCTTTTGGCGATTATGGTTTATCGGTGTGCCAAATCTACAAAGGGCACAACTTATTTCTGAAATTCGCGTAAAAAGTCAGCGATGAATTCAGCGCTGGAAGAACGATTGAAACGTCGTTTGTGAGTTTGCATAATGGCACAGTCGTCAAATATTCCAGAAAGTACGACACGGTGACGAACAGATGAGAAAGCTGAGTGAAGAAAGGATTGTTTATAGTTTCTTTCTCAACTATTTAACCCCTTCAGGATCTACAGAATGAGAAAGAAGAGCTTCACCAGGCCTTCATACGTACTACAGAGTATGCATGCTGGCTAATATGAAAGTGATCTTGTCCAGAAGGGCTCATTTTAATTATGATACCGTGCGCCATGACGGGAAAATCACATACTTAAAAGGGTTAAAGGTGCAAATAGTTTTCCATACGATTGAAAATTTCCAGCAAAGGACATAATTTAGGGAGTATTGTTAGAGTTAAAGAGGCTTGCTCGAAGGCTCTAAAAGAAATACTTGGAAAAAGCCTTCGATGTCTAGAAATCTTGTTAGATGCGATGAATCAAATCAACCCTTCAAGACGTTGTACCGATCGGATCAAAAATATTTTTTTAATCAAATCACTGATATTATTTTCCGAACAAATCTTGTATCTACAAATACCTGTTCATTTTAAATTGCTATAACAGGACTGGTATAAAGCAATTCAAGCGATTCCCCCCCCCCCATTGATTGCGTTAGTTGTGGCGATTTCAAATAAGAGAGATTTAGCGCTTTCACGTAATATCTTGCTCGCCCATAGACATATGTTCTGATAAGCTCAGTTAATACCAATTAATCTCAATTCCTTGCATTGCTTGTGCAAAACATACATTCGTAAACGTGTGTTACGACTACGTGAAAATGCTCTCTATTATTTGTGGTGGCACTAGTGAGTGCACTTAAAGTTGAGTTTAAGAATTTGTTTGGATTGAACAAAACATATTTCTTGTTATTATCAACGCATATTTTAGGTAAAGATACCAGTAGCTTATAATTTTGAAAAAAATACTTGCATAGTGTATCGAAATGCAAAAAAGAATATCTAAATTTCTACACAGGTAGTAAACTTCATAAATGCTTAAAGGTGCTTCATCATTGTGTACATTTTGTTCAAATTTTGAAGAAAAAATTCGTGTTTGGTTATTTACGAGAAGTTTTACTATGTGTTTTAAAGAAATTAAAATATGGAGGGTATTTTCTAAAAAAAATGTATAACCTCTCCGTCATTGGGAATATTTTACACCGTGGTCAGACCATAGAGGTGAAATGCAATAGACCTCGAACTTCAAGAAAATTTTTTTCCTCAGAAGGAAACCACGTGACTAAAGGGCGAATCAAGAGAGAAATTATCTACCTTACGTTTCTTTTTGTAATTTCAATTGAAGAAAATTGATGCGGGAAAATTTGAAGTTAAATATTTTAAAATATTGTGGTTTGCTGCGATGCACTTTGTTTTACAGGAAAATTAGATAAAGGAAGAACTTACACTTTTTATTTGTAATTTTGTAATTTGAGTTAATTTATGAATTTTTGGAATTACAATTGTTTTATTTATAACATAAATGAACTTTAAAAATGATTTCTTTTCCTTAGAACATCATATAAATCCCGATTATTCCACTTTATTCATTCTAAAATCCAAATTTAGACATTTAATGCTATCTTATAAGTAAATATTAGGCAAGTAAGAACACAACCAAAAATAAAGATTACAGGATATAAAATTATTTATTATTATAATGCATAACTTTTTTTAAACTCTTAGTGTTGAAATGTAGAAGACGAAGTTTTGGCGACATTGTTGTTTCTTACTAACTTTGTTTATTTGAATTTAATTTTTTTAACTCTCTATAATGCTTTAAAAGTGACAAAATAGTAAAATAAAATAATAAAATAACTATAAATAGAGCAAAGTTTTTTTTCTTAACACTTAATTATAAGTTCCTTAATGAAATCGTTAGATCTTTTAAAATGGTAATCTTCTAGTCTTTTTTAATTACAATAATACGTGAAAGAAATTGAGAATACCAAGTATTCAAACTAGTTACAACCTAATCTCATGTGCAAAGTTTAAATAAAGTGTGAAAGTTTAAAAGAGCATAGTGGATTTTTTTAAAACGCTTTTTATGGTTATGCCTTTTTTTATTCTCAAGTTATATTTATATTTTTTGACTCCTTCTCAGGTTAAAAATCATCTCCTGTAATGCTTTCAAAAATTCTAAATATACATGATTTTATGAAGCGCAGTATTGTAAAATCAATGTTAGATTAAAATTTAAACATGCTTTTAATATATTTCAATATCGATAAATCACTGAGAAATATTATGCGAGGCTGTTATAGACTAAAGAGAGAGCTACCTGCTCTGAGTTTACATTATAATCTTTTGGCTATGTTGTATAGCTTTTTAAATTTAGCTTTATGTAATTTTAAAAATGTTACCTTTTTGACAGATTATAAGAGTGGTGTCCTCTAGGGTTCCTCCTTAGGACTAATTTTATGGTTAGTTGCAATTTATAACGTTTTAATGATCTCCCTATAACCAAGCATTTTATTACTAGCATTTGCGGATGATATTTTTATTTTGCAGGCAGAAACTTTGAATTATAAATTTAATCGCTTAAATTAAAAGCTACCTAACTTCAAAGTGTTTTCGTGTATTGATCAGCATGGGCTGAAATTTAATAGAGACAAAACTCGAGTGATTTCTTTTCCTAATGGCTCCAAAGTCATGAAAAGATTGCCACCTCTTTAAATGCAAAAAACAGATTAACAATGCCTGAAACACACTAACGCTTTAAAATATCTAGTCGTTTCCCTGGACAGTTACGTTCAGTTGCATCCTCTGCTTAGAAGCAGTAGTCTAGAAGGGAATCATAAAGTTCAATAATAATATTTAAAAGAGTGTCGAGGGCAACTAGGGAGCTGCATTCCAAAGTTCTAAAAGTAATTTACTTCCACACCTCAGAGAGAATCATTGCCTATAGCGCACTAATAAAGCCATCATGAGAAATAAGATAACATCAATCTAAAGAAAGAATAGTATTGCTCACAATCATCAAATGCTGCAGAATTATAGGACCGAGCGATGCAGATCCTAAATGGATTCAAGCCAATAGAAATTAAACAACTAATAGAGGATATATATATATATATATATTGGTCATTCTCACGAAAACTGTCATTTTTCAGTTCATAAAATCCCAAAAAAGTAAAGTGAATAGTTTGAACTGCAGGATTCAAA
>NC_092215.1:47551527-47612220 GCF_043381705.1 Parasteatoda tepidariorum | reverse complement strand
GTGTCAGTCCCTCACTTTTTAAATAGTGAAAATAATTAATTTACTTATTAATTAATTTGAAAAATAAATTAATAAATTGATTTATTAAACTAATTAATTTATTTATTAAATTAATTAATTAATTATTAATTATTATAAATTAATAATTATAAATTAATTATTTAAAAAATTAATTAATTTAAATATTAAGTATAATTTATAGGATATATACTTTCTTTATAATGCCATTACATATTTCTATTAATATAGAAAGTTTCAGAGCTTTTTATTCACTTTACTTTTTTGGGATTTTATGAACTGAAAAATGACAGTTTTCGTGAGAATGACCCATATATATATATACAGTCCCTTGCCGCCAAATTATTGGACGCACTATACGATTCTATGTAAAATTTTAATTATCAGGTGATATTATGCAGCTTAATTGTTTTTACGCGACTGAAACCGGTTTGCACTTGATTACGTTCGTGTATCAATTGGCTAAATCAGACGATATATAATATAAATTCGGCGATTGGATAAATGAAACGATATATTATATAAATGTAGAATATTTATCATATCAGGTATTATACTAGTATATTATAATAAATAGAATAAATTATTAGGCTCACTGTAGTATTTTAATAATTACATGTTTTGCACGAGTTTCAAATCAATACTTTTATATTTAAACATGCATGTAATGGGTTTTTATTCAGGAGATTTTCTATGTACTTCCTATTTGTGTTCATTTTAAACGTATTACATTACAATGTTAACCAATTGATACACGAACATAAACAAGTGTAACCGGTTTCAACAGCGTCAAAATAATAATGCTGTATGGTATCACTTGGATAATTAAGATTTTACATAGGATCTTATTGTGCGTCTAATGATTTGGCAAGGTCTCTCTCTCTCTCTGTATATATATATGGGTGATTCTCACGAAACATGACAATTCACTGTCCCTTGCTCCAAGATCTAATACTATAATACTAAAAGAACGTTTTTTTAAAAAAAAATTAATAAATAGCATTGCTGTTAGCATTTTAAAATGACTTTGTTCTAGCATTGACTGTTTTGTATACTTAAAAAATTTAATTGAATATTAAAATGTCATTTTCCTGGACGTCCCAAACAATGTTTCTAATAATAACTAGCTTCAAAACTTCCCATACATTTTTCAAAACCTAATTTTTTTTATCTTATCCTATGTAAGCATTTCTAGAATATACGCAGAGGGTATTGTTTACTAAAACTTCGTTTAAAATAATTTTTTCATCCAATAATTTGTTTGTCCCAAGAAAATCTGTCATTTTCCTGGCTACTTTTATTTAGTGGTTTATATCCAAAATAGATATAGCCGGCAATTAATATCTTATGTTAATAGATTGATTAGATACCCTCCTATCTGAACATGCCTTGCTGCATGAATAAAGGACTAATTTTCTGGCTCAAAATCTATTTCAAAAATTTTTTCAAGGTGAGTAGGTTTTTATGCTGTCATTTTCCTGGCTTCGTGAAATCGTTAATAACAAAAACTACATAGATTTATCTGAGTTATTTTAAAAAATACTGTTGCTTTCTGCAGAATGTAAACGTCTTCGACCAAAATATTAAATTAAAGTAAAGTTATAGGCCATAAAATGGCGAATTTGTCATTATCCTGGCTTTCATTTTCCTGGCTTATGAATGCCAGGACATTGAAGTGTTACCAGAAATTCTTTTTAACTGCTCATACTGTAAAGAGGGAAAGCAAATATTAACATAATACCAAGTTTATGTTTGATTGTAATATGCTTGGATGTAATCAAAGTTTTTTATTTATTTGATGATTGATTATTATACACAAATTTATTCTGTACATATCAGCAACAAATTTTTTTTTGTTTCTTTCTACAGTGGATAAAAAGAATTAATTTAAGCAATTTATGGCCCATCTAACATAAAGGCTTAAGTTGAGTTACTTACTATTAACTTAAAATGACTGTTTTTTAGACTTCTAAGGTAATATGTCATTTTCCTGGCACTCAAGATTTGGTAAATTTCTATTTTATTTTTTTCTCAAGCTAATGTCAATAAACTACACTGCTGCCTGTAAGATATTAATAAGTGTAGTTAAAGAAGTATACAAAAAAAATGTAGATTATTTTGAAGGCTTTAAATTTGAGGAAATTTTTTGGTCCGAATTGTCATGTTTCGTGAGAATCACCCATATACAGGGTGATCCAAAATTATCTTTACAACTTCAAAAATTCATAACTTCGAACATAAACAAGATATTTATATTCTGCCTTCTGCATGTATTACTTCAACTAATAAAGTTTTTTTTTCAATAGGCTGAAAAGTTTTAAGTGAGGATGTGGACACCACAACAGAAAGCTCAATGCGTCTCATGGCCGTATTCGCTCCACATTTTCTGGACTTGTGCTGGATCATCCGGCTCCACTTTTATGCAATACTGATCCGGTGCTCATGAATCTTGTGTGCCATGCACGGATGGAGGGTCTGGATGGTGGGTCTCTTTGGAAATTTGTCCTGAAGTTCCGTTAAACCTGTGTATCTGATTTCGTCTCTATGAACCATGAGACGCATTGAGCTTTCTGTTGTGTTGTCCACATCCTCACTTATAACTTTTCAGCCTATTGAAAAAAAACTTTATTAGTTTCAGTAATACATGGAAAAGACAGAATAAAAATATCTTGTTTATGTTCGAAGTTATGAATTTTTGAAGTTGTAAAGATAATTTTGGAACACCCTGTATATATATATATATATATATATGTATATATATATAAAGAGAGAGAGAGATTTAATGAAATTCGATAATTATCTATTCTTTAACTAGTCAAAAATTTAAAATTTTTTTAAAATCTTTGCTGGTATAATTTATTGATTTGGGACAAAAACTGAGGAAGATTGTTATGAACTCTTTTGAAGGAAATTCCTGATTTTATCTCAAACCAAAAAGAAACGCTTTCCGTTCTATGCTTGAAAGAAACCTTTTTTATGAAAGAGAAGAAATTCTTGAGTAAAACTCATTAATTATTCATTATGAAGTAAAATACCGAAAGATTGAATGCTTATAATGAGAAAAGTCTCGATTTAATCAACCTCTCAGAGAGTTTTTAACAATGGTTTGATATTTGCATCACAAATATTTTTGCTATTAAAAAGTTTCTATGGATAAAATGCTAAAAATGACTCTTTTTTACATAGTATTCTAATTGAGAAGAATTTACAAGAATATTCTCTTCGAATCTAAGTTACTTTATTTCACGTAATCTACTAAATATGTTCAAACAAAATTATAAAGTTATATAAATTTTTCAAAAATTTTTGTTTTACCGAGTGGTAACTAACCCAAATCGTTTAAGCATATTTTATAATTTTCGTCCAAACTGACGGATCTGCATTTAAGCTAATTGATACTTAAACGCGGAAAAAACATGATCGAATTATTACTAAGGAAAAGGAATTTCAAAATTGCTTTGATATTCGGAGAAAACGGAAAGAAATTGAGAAGAGATTATTAGAAACAATTTTAAGTTACCTCTCACAATCAAACTGGTTTTGATGATCTCTCCTTCTTCATGTTGTAATTCGTGACATTTCTACAGATTATTTATAAAAAATTTTCATAAAATACTTAAACATACAAAACACTAATTTTGAAAAAAATTGGTCGAATAGTTCCTGAGAAATCAAACTCTAAAAATACGTCTATTTTAAAATTCGTTTTCTAAGTAACTATCCAAACAGAAGGAGTCCGAAGTTTGGACCGATGAATTAATAGATATATTCTAATAGACATAATCTATATATTTTAAGTTATTGAAGCTATTAGAATCATATTTCCCAGATAACGGCTACCCCTAATATTTTGAGGATCAGAAATCCGAATAAGCAGAAAAAAAGTTATATTTATTCAGAGAAAAATGTTTCTGTGTCTTATTTCGTAATTTAACATATCGCCTGAACTAATTAATTAGCATATTTGAGATTAACTTTTCATTAAGAACGTGCAGATCCTATCATTTGATCAAAAGTTATTTAGGGTGGTCCATTTATTTTTTGCTCACTGTATTTATATCACTAATACGAAGGAGGACCCATTCCAAATGTATTATAAGTTTTGCATGGCGGAATTTATTTGAAACTGGTTTAAAATAAATTCCACATTTATATAAAGTACTTGCTTTTTCCCTAATTTCAGTATCTGTATATTGAGAAAATTAGTTGCATTGCTGAGTTCATTTTTAACTGATTTGATATTATAACGTAATCATCAATTTAATTTAAACTACCTATAAGTAACACGAAAAATTTGTATAAAATTTCTAAAAATTAATTGTAGCGTCCCTAAGATGTTAATTTCAGTATATGCTTATCGCTGACACAAAGGTTGACATTTTAGGAATTTTTTATAATTTTTTGATCAGCGAAATTTTTATTGAAACTGATTTTGTATTAAATAGTGAACGAAAGTTTAATTTAAAACATACATATATAACAAGAAATGTTAATAGAAAATCCCCCCCCCCCAAAAAAAAAAGACTTGTTGAAATCCTTACATGCGAAGTTCAGTCTATGTATGTCACTAACGCAAAGGTCGACACTTAGAGAATTTTTAAAAAATTCATTTGAAACAGTGTTTGAATATAAAGAGGAAAGCTTCAATTTAATTTAACGCACACATATATGAGAGGAAATATCTATAAAAAGTACTTGTTTTGTTCCTAAAACGCTAAATTCAGTCTATGTATATCGCAAACAAAAAAGTGGATATTTTTTGAATTTATTTTAATTTTTTGCATTGTGGAATTTATTTTAATTAAATTTCATATTAAAAAGTGAGCATGATTAAAAAGTGTTTATATTAAAAGAAAAATCAATAGGAAATGCGTAAAAAGTACTTATTTTAGTGACGTACTAGATGCTAATTTCGGTGATTGTACTCGCTATAACAAAAAAATCGACGCACCAAGAAGGAGTTGTCCGATTAAAACGAAAATTGGTGGATAGGAAGACAATGTACAGAATAGTAAATGATTAAAATTTCAGAACAATTGAAGTTCAATAGGGTGTTGACCCCCCTCTAGCCTGGATACAAGCTACCACATGGCTTGGCATAGACCGACAAAGCTCCCGGATGGTCTCTTGCGGTATTTCCTGCCAAATTCGATCCAATTGTCGAACGAGGTCATCAACATTCCGTGCCAGATGCAATCGCCTTCCCAGACATGATCGATGGGAGAGAGATCTGGTGATCTGGCAGGCCAAGGAAGAGTTTGACAAGCTAGCAGACAGCTCATAGCAACGCGTGCCGTATGTGGTCTGGCATTGTCCTGCTGAAAAATCAGCCCAGGGCGCTGCAAAAGGAACGGTAGCATAACAGGTCTTAGGATGTCGTTGACGTACCGCTGTGCAGTAAGTGTACCTCTAATGACGACCAAAGGGGTCCGGCTGTCAAAGGAAATGTCACCCCAGACCATAATGCCTTGTTGAGGGCCGGTGTGGCGTGCAATAGTGAAGGCAGGATCCCCCCTCTGCCCTGTTCGTCTCCGAACAATTCTTCGATGATCGTCAGGACACAGTTGGAAGCGGGATTCGTCGCTAAAGACTATACGTCCCCAGTCGGCATCATTCCAGCCATATCTGTTCAAAACATTCATGCATACGAAATTTCAAAGCAATCATATGATTGCTTCTTGGTGCGTCGATTTTTTTTGTTATAGAGTGTATATCGCTAAAGCAAGGGTGGTTATTTTACGAATTTTTATAAATTTCTTGAACTGCGGAATTTAATTGATGTTCAAATGTGATGTTTTATGTTTGAAAGTGAGCGTCATTTTAATATTAATCACCTATATGTAACAAGAAATATTTAAAGAAAACCTGAAAAAATGTGCTTGTTTAGTCCCTTAGATCCTAATTTCATTCTATTTATATCGCTAACACAGAAGTGGTACCCACATCGACATCGATAATGAAATAATTTACTAGTCATCGCGGCTCTACTTAATAAGTTATCGATAATATCGATAATGCAATAAATGATTACTTAATAAGTTAACGAGTTTGTCCGCAATAGCCCCATAAGTTGCCCATATTAGCTCTGTGCAGTGGGGCTAATGTGGACAAAAATAGCTTTCTTTTTCTTTCCTTTTTGAAAAAAAAATTTTATTATGGAAAAACGAAATCAAAAAAACTAAAAACAAAATTATTTGTAAATAATGTCTACTCCTACCCCCTCTCCCCCATTTCGTTTATCCAAAGATACTACAATGCAAAACCTAAATATAGATATTTATTTATCATACTTTAATTGTTATTTAAAAATCTCTTAAATACATATTTTTAATATTATTTTATGCTAATTTCTTTCTTGAATTACAAATTCAAATCTCAGGTAAACTGTGGGAAGTGTTAGTGGTTCGATTTTCTATGCAAAAAGCCAATCCGGGTAAATTTCATGAAAACATCCTCTACTTTTTCCCAATGCTTGATCCTGGAACTATCTTGACTTCTGGACCAGTTGAAAAACTTTAGGAGTTGAACATTAAAAGCATTTAATCCGATACATATGGGTTATTTAATACCTGAGAGAAAACTAAATCAAATATAGACGGGTGTCTTTTTTCTAAAATACAACACGATGATGCGCGGAGTCAAATTTTTACATCACATGCGTCTCTCTATCACTTTCATACCGTGCTTTATCGTTTGAGCTATCTGCAATACGCACTTTTCTTAATCGTTTTCACACCATGCTTTATCGTTTCAACTTTCTGCAAAATGTTCTTTTCGTTATCGCTTTCACACCGTGCTTTATCGTTTCAACTTTCTGCAAAATGTTCTTTTCGTTATCGTTTTCACACCGTGCTTTATCGTTTCAACTTTCTGCAAAATGTTCTTTTTTAAATCATTTTCACACCATGCTTTATCGTTTCAACTTTCTGCAAAATGTTCTTTTCGTAATGGTTTTCACACCGTGCTTTATCGTTTCAACTTTCTGCAGAATGTTCTTTTCTTATTCATTTTCACTCCGTGCTTTATCGTTTCAATTTTTCCTGTACTATTCCTTTTCCTAAATCATTTTCACAGTCAAACTTTTTTCATAGCCCGGTTTTATGACTACTAATAAAGTGTCTCCGAATGAAATATTTTAAACCTAAATATCAAAAATTAAGTCTGAGTAATTCTGTGATTAATCATATAATTCATAGATTAGGAATTAGAAACGAGGTCATGTTTATATTTATGTAAATCAGATAAGTGGAATACTTTTTACTGAAGTGGAGATAATTATTACAATAACAATACAGTGATAAAATTTAATGATTATAATTTTTAATCCTGACTTGGGAGCAAAAGCCAGTTATCTATTAGAGGAATGATTAGCTATCTCCGTTTTTAAGGTTCTGTTAGTGTTTCAAATCTTATCTAACCGTTTATTCACCATATGTATTATATTATATAAGCGAATTGTTAAAAAAAGTTAATTGCAATTGCATGTAAAAAATCTTAATTTCATGACATTGCAAACATTTTTGAGTGGTAAAGATACACAAACCTTTAAAATATTTTTAAACCATGGAATTTTAAATAACAGAATTTGAACAAACCAGGCAATTTCTTTCTCTACTATGTTTTATGTTTCAATATTATTTTATTTTATCCATTCAGTACTAATCTTAATATTATGGATTGATTTTTCCTTTTACGTATGTATCTTTAAATAAATGTTTATTGTTTTCAAGAAGAGAAACTGAAAAGGGGATTTTCTTTAAAAATAAAATACAACCAAATCGAAATATAAGCATGTCCCTCGAAAATAAAATCAAAACTGATGCATAAAATATTGCAATGCTAAGAGCAATTCGCTGCAAATATGGAGTAAAAGTAAAAGGAAAAACAAAATTAAAGTCAGTAAAAACACAAATTTGAAGAAAAGGTTTAAAAATATTTTCCTCGGTTGATTGAAAAAGGGACTGAAAATATTATGTATACGAGAAAGGAAGTTTTAAATCTTTTTTCAAGGATTCGAACATTTCACATCAAGTGCATTGAATATAAAAGATGATAGCTGTCAGCAAGAGTCAAAAATCCCAGTCGCCTAAGAAACAGGCGCTAACTTTTTTGTGGAGTTCTTTGCCAAAGAATATAAAAAAGCCTCAATTTAAATGCCATAAACTAGAAGAAAAATTAAAATTTTTATATTTTGTTGAAAATTATTGCTTATCTTTAGAACAGATCTTACTTATTTAAAAAAATTTTGTTTTTAAGGAAATTACCTATTTGCTGAGATTTTTTCACTTTTATATAAATGAAAATTATTAAAACTAATAATAGTCAACTTCCATTTTTTATCAGCCTAAACAATGAAGTGTTACAGTAATTTCTTAAATATTATTATCTTTACTAAACTGTGGCTTTCCCTTGCGTCATCATTTTCCGCCATTTTTATAATTAACATAGAAAAGCGAAAAATGGAGAATATTCACTCTAATAATTTTCAAAAAATAAACAAAAATAGTAAAATACTAGCAGAAGTTTTCTAATTCATAGAAATTAAGAAGTGTATTTTAAGTTGTTTATTTAAATGTGAGTATTTTCTGAAAATTATGAGATATGTTTAATGTTCATGTGCAGCCTTGACCAATAATCACGAAATAATCTGAAGGTGTGGTAAAAGAAAAAACAAGTGTTGTTTATTTCAAAATTGTGGTTGGTTGATTTGTTTTAATGCCACTTGCCACACGGGCAAGCCTGCTTGGTGAAACCGAGTAAATTTAAGGTAGAGTGTGCGATTCTTGTTTTTCAGTGGCGCCATCTATGGCCAAGAATTCGACTTCTGCCACATCATACGTCACACGTGTTTATAAGGCGGACCCATTCATACATCCATTCATTCATCCACAGATCGTAATTTTGACCTGAATCAGAGAACGATCGATCTCCAATCCAGTACCCCCAGAGTTATAGATTTGTTATGGGAACATGGAGGACTTTGCGACTCGACAGAATTTTAACGCGCATCAGTCACCAACTACACGGGGAGTCTTCGGCCGACGGGGTTCGAACCCACGAGCTCTCGGACATGGGTCCAGCGCCCTACCGACCAGGCTAACCCGGCCTTAAATTGTTGTCGTCAGAGGCGAGTCTTCAAATTAAAAATGGTTCGATCATACATATTAAAAGTGTAAGTTTTAACAATGCACACAAACTATATTTTTACCACAGTGAGTTTGATTTCTGTTTACTTTTTTATAGTAGTTTCATTCCAATTATAGTAAAGTTACTTGCATAATCTCATTTCAAAGGAATTTTATATACCCTTTTTTTCTGGTGATTTTCATATGTTTGAAAGAAAACTCCAACAACTTAAAATACACTTTTTCGTATTTTTAGTATTGTTTGATGTTTTTTTAATGTTTTCTCAAATAATCTGAGAAAACATTAAAAAAAAAAGACTTATTTACTTTTATAAGGTTTAATTTTATTAAAAAAAGAGTTTCATTTCACAATGAGTTTCATTTTTAAATATTTTTGTATGCTTTTTTATAGTTTTATTCCAGATAAGTAGTATAGTTTCATTTCAAAATGCGTTTTATTTTTTAAGATTTTAGTATGCTATTGTTTGGGGATTTTTATTAGTTCGAAAAGAAAATTTACTTTCTGATAAAATATTTTTACCGGTGAAAAGACAGAATTTCTTATGGGATTTAATTTAATGGTTTAATTAAACAAAGAGACTTTCTTACTTTCTTATTAGGTTTAATTTTATTGAAAAAAGAATTTAATTTTCCCATGAGCTTCATTTCAAGACTTTTATTTACTTTTTATGGTTTCATTCTTAATGAGTTGTATTGCTTATTGTATTGTATATTGTTAATTCTAAGTATTTTTATTCCAAAATAAATTTCATTTCTGAAGATGTTTGCATAATTTTTTTCTCAAGATATCATTGTTTTGAAAGTGAAATTTACAAACTGAGAAAATATTTTAACCGAGAAAGAAATAGAATTTCTTTTTTATAACGGTTAGCTTTGTAGAAATTGAAGACAAAATGATACATACTTACTGAGAATATTAACTACTTAAAAGGGTACTACACATTTATTGCTTTATTCATGATGGTGAGCATTAATGAGTGTTTTTTCCACGCATAATTTAGAACAGGGGCTTCCAACTGGCTGCCCGGGGGCAGCATCCGGCCCGCGAAGCCTCTTTTTGTGCGAACTAAAATATATTATTAGTTGTAATTTTTTTACGGTAAATTTTCGTAAAAAACTTATATGGTAAAAACTCCACTTTTCTCGTTGATAAAAACCTAATTTCTTCGTTTCTGTGAAATTTAACATGCCAACGGTGCAAAAAAATTTTTTTTCTCAGGTTTTGCATCCAAGAAAATATTTATTCAAATACAAAAATAATCGTGTATGTTGCTCTTTTTTATTTTATTTTTTTATATTTTGTGAATATAATTTAGTATGTGTGTATCAGAAATTTTCTCGAAGAAATTCTCCGCTTTAACTTTTTGAAACCACTAATTTTGGACGAAAATATTTACACACACCTTTGAAAATTTTTAATTTAAAATGTAAATATCTATTCTCTGGTGGTTGCAGCAAACAAACCTCAATTTTCTCAGTGAATATTTTGTGTGCTACTATGTAAGTTTTAATTCCAACCTTTTTAAAGTTTTATATCTAAACAATTAGATATCTGTTGCACATTAATTGTTTAATACATAGGTGCACTAAAGTTATTGTAGCCCGAATTTTTATTATTTATTTAATATTTTTAAAAATATTATTAGTAACAATTAAATATTTTTTAAAAATCTACTTCTTATTTTAATTTGTAATTCAATACTTTTGTTTTGTACAACTAGGTAAAAATTTGACAGTAATATTTAATGTTCCTTCAAACATAAAAGAGGCATACATAAAATTTTGATAAAGTTGCGACCCGCCATTTGATTTGTGTTTTTAATTGTGCCCCCCGGCCTCATGTAAGTTGGAAACCCCTGATTTAGAATATAAAATATTATTACATTCTTTTTTTTCCCATATTAAGTAAAACTAACTTCATGTAAGAAAGGAAATATTTAAACTTCACATATGTTATTCTTTTTTTCTTTGAAATTTAATTTTTATTGACTTTTCTCAGAACTGCGTAATGTTTTACTCTGATGTTTGGAGAAACACCTACGCGATAGAATGAAATAAAAAAAAAATTCCCTCATAATTCTTGAGTCTGTAGTTTTAGTCAATAATATTTAACTTTTTACAGAAAATTTTTATTTTATACTGAAATTAATAGTAGTTTTTAGGGGAAAATGGGCAGTTCTATATCAAATGGCAACGAAAAATACAAAAATCATTAAATCTTATTATTTTTCGTTTATACAATCAAGTTCTTATATTTATAAAAAAAAGATTTTAGCAGATTACATTCATAACTTATTGTGTTATAAATATGTCACGTATGTTAGGCATGTAATTTTAATGAATTTTGAAAAAAAAAATTTGAATTAAATTTCCGATAAAGTAACTAAAATATTTGAAACCAAAAAAAATTATTTTAACTTCAAGCTGTGCCTATTTAATTTATGAAAAATTGAATTGTATTTTATATTCTCAACTATACTCGGATAATATAGTTAATTTTTTAAAGTTAAATGATTATTTTAAAGATGAGTCACCTCCCTTAGACGAGTTTTACTTTATATGTTTTTATTTTAGCCAAGCACAAAAATGATATAAAAAACTGCATTAAATGAACTAATAATTAAGAGAGAACTTCAGAACATTTTTTGTACAATATTTGTTCTAGATTATGGCTACTCTCTCCTCCAAATTTTATGATCCAAATACTAAAATATCCAAAATAATGCATTCGAATTCGTCTGAAAAAAAAGAAGACACGTTTTTTCAGAGAAATTAGGTTTCTGCGTCTGATTTCATAATCTAAGTAGATTGCACTAATTAATAAGCATGTGTAATATAATTTTTTTTAATTAATTGGCATTTAGTAAGCGAAAATCCGATTACAAAAGCGAAAGTTATCTGGAGGATCTCTTTTTTCTTCTTTTGACACACATCTCGGAAAGTGTAAAGATATAAAAAGCTCGGAAAGTAATATTATTCAATGGAAAAATTTAGAATTCAGTATATTTAGTTGATACACTCGTAACAACAGGTAGTCTGTTGGTGACCACTTCAGACTTACTAGGCATGTGCCCGAGAAAAAAAAAACCCAAAATCTCCAAAGGTTTAAGGTTCAACACGATAATGTATATTTGATCTTTTTACTGTGGAAAAATACTTTTTTTTTTAAGTGTATGTCAGAATTTCATTAACTAAATATTTATATTATTCGACAAAAGTACAATATATTAATATAATTACAATATATTAATAGATTGCACAAATTAATAACGATGCTTAAGATAATTTTTTTTAATTGATTGGCATTTAGTAAGGGAAAATCCGATCATAGAAACAAAAGTTATTCAGGAGGATTTTTTCTTCTTCTTATGACTCACATCTCGAAAAGGGTAAATATATAAAAAACTCGGAAAGTATAATATAATCTCAAAGGAAAAATTTAGAATTCAGTATATTTAGCTGACATACTCGTAACAACCGGTAGTCTGTTGGTGATCATTTCAGGCTTACCAGGCATGTGCAAGAGAAAACTTTTTAGATAAAATAAACTCAAAATATCCCAAGGTTTAAGTACAACACGATAATGTTTATGGGATCTTTATGCTACCGAAAAATATTTTTTTTCTGAAGTGCATGTCAAAATTCATTCACAAAATATTTATATTAACACGATAATGTTTATTGGATATTTTTACTGAAGAAATTCTTTTTCTTTCTGAAATGTTTGTCAGAATTCCTTCACAAAATATTTATATTTACACGATAATGTTTATTGGATCTTTTTACTGTAATAAAATATATTTTTTTTTCTGAAGCGTGTTTCAGAATCCGTTCACAAAATATTTATATTAAAACGATAATGTTTATTGGATCTTTTTACTGCGGAAAAATAATTTTTTCGTTGAAGTGTTTGTCTGATTTTCATTCACTAAATATTTTTATCATTTGACAATAGTGCAATATATTTGATTTGTTACTTTCTGCTTCAAATTTTAAATGTTAAAACCAGTCAAAAGTACAAAATTCTCTTCTATAATTAAAAGTAGAAATTATAGAGAAAAACAGTTTGGTAGAGTGTTTCACCTTTAACCAGTGTAAAAATGTGCACCTCTTAGTGGAGAATTTTTGCATTCAGTATATGTAGTTGACACCTGCAACAACAGTTGTGTTGATGATCATTTCAGAATTGTTACTTCAAATATCAAATGTTAAATTGGTTCTAAGTACAACATTCTCCTCTATAATTAAAGTAGAAATTATAGAGAAGAACAGCTTGGGAGAGTGCTTCACCTGGAACCAGTGTATTTATTTGCGCCCCTTAGTGTAGGATTTTTGCATTCAGTATATGTAGTTGACACCTGTAACAACAGTTGTATTGATGACCATTTCAGAATTGTTATTTCAAACATCAAATGTTAAATTGGTTCTAAGTATAACATTCTCCTCTATAATTAAAGTAGAAATTATAGAGAAAAACAGCTTGGGAGAGTGCTTCACCTGGAACCAGTGTATTTATTTGCGCCCCTTAGTGGAGGATTTTTGCATTCAGTATATGTAGTTGACACCTGTAACAACAGTTGTATTGATGACCATTTCAGAATTGTTACTTCAAATATCAAATGTTAAAATTGGTTCCAAGTACGATAGTTTCCTGTATAATTAACAGTGGAAATTATAGAGAAGAACAGTTTGGGAGAGTGTTTCACTTTGAACCAGTGTATTTATTTGAGCCCCTTGGTGGAGAATTTTTGCATTCAGTATATGTAGTTGACACCTGCAACAGCAGTTGTGTTGATGACCATTTCAGAATTGTTATTTTCTGCTTCAAATATCAAATGTTAAAATTGGTTCTAAGTACAACATTCTCCTCTATAATTAAAGTAGAAATTATAGAGAAGAACAGCTTGGGAGAGTGCTTCACCTGGAACCAGTGTATTTATTTGCGCCCCTTAGTGGAGGATTTTTGCATTCAGTATATGTAGTTGACACCTGTAACAACAGTTGTATTGATGACCATTTCAGAATTGTTACTTCAAACATCAAATGTTAAATTGGTTCTAAGTACAACATTCTCCTCTATAATTAAAGTAGAAATTATAGAGAAGAACAGCTTGGGAGAGTGCTTCACCTGGAACCAGTGTATTTATTTGAACCCCTTGGTGGAGAATTTTTGCATTCAGTATATGTAGTTGACACCTGCAACAGCAGTTGTGTTGATGACCATTTCAGAATTGTTATTTTCTGCTTCAAATATCAAATGTTAAAATTGGTTCCAAGTACGATAGTCTCCTGTATAATTAACAGTGGAAATTATAGAGAAGAACAGTTTGGGAGAGTGTTTCATTTTGAACCAGTGTATTTATTTGAGCCCCTTAGTGGAGAATTTTTGCATTCAGTATATGTAGTTGACACCTGTAACAACAGTTGTATTGATGACCAATTCAGAATTTTCAGGCTTGTTCAAGAAAACAGTTTTTGCATTTTTAGTAAGTGAATAATTTTTTCAATCAATAAAACTCAAAACTACTTACCTTTGAAAACAGAACTACTGTAAATGAGTGTGGAAGCGTCACTCTCTTTGAGACAAAGGAGAAAAGTTATTCATTTTACTTTGGCCTAAAAAATTGAAAAAGTGTATGGCTGTTGTACCTTATACCAGTCTGAATCATGTACTCTAGACTGGTTCAAGGTATGTGCAATAAATCCAGTTAGTTCAAATATTTTCTTGCGTAGACGCAACATGTAAAAATTTCAATTATCTTAGTGAAATTATAATCAAATATTATTTAGTATTTTGTTTATGATTGTTATATTTAATTTTTCCTTATCCATAGGGCTTAAAAAAGTTTTAATTGCGTGATTTTCCAAATTCAATTAACTGACAAGTTTAGAAGTAAATAGAATGAAATCAATTTTATTCAACAAATGATCAAATGTATGTTGGATAAAATTGATTTCATGTTATGGTGGTCAAAAGTACAGAACCAAGTTGTAACTTGGATTAAATGCTTTAGTTTTAAAACTTATGAATTACTTAGCAGAAATTTTTCTCAAAAAATTGACATTAAAAGACATGCAAACAATGTATTTCCCATAAAATTTGTAAGTTTTTAAACTATTACTTTTTCTATAAGAAAAATGAGGTAAAATTGTTTCATGGTACCCTCTCCTAAATTCGCAAAATGCAGTACAATTGTTAAAGAAATAAAATACACATGAGAAGTTCATCAAAATAGTAAGTTTATTCACAATTAATTGCCAATATATTCTTGGGAAACAGCTAGTCATAGCAAGGCTGGGGTATCACATATTGGAAACAAGCTATAAAAATAATAACATTTTTTTAAACATCGCTGCTTTTATTTAATTACAAAAACTAAATACATTAAAAAACAATATTTATATTTAGTACTGTAATTTCATGTTATTTATACATTATATAAAAGAAAGCAAACATTTGCAATTATCGTGCTAAATTACATTATGTTAAAACTCTTATTTAGCATGTAAATACAGGGTGTTACAAAATATCCCAAAGAGAAAATTAATCATTTTTTAAAGTACTTAAGTGATGTTTTTAGTACATGTACAAAATGAAAAACGTTTTGTCGTGAATAACACTTGAACGAATGAACTGATTTTTCTGTTAATAACGTTTATGATTTTAAGTTTATGAGTAAATTAATTAATGCGGGCACATTTATGAGAGAACAAATACCCCAGTCTGTATTACCCTTCTTTGCATATTATGCCATATTTTTAGAGCTAAATACGCAAATTTCGATTCCTACTTACTATAAAATTCACTCAATCAAAAATACTTCCCGCTAGCAAATTATTTCTTTGTAATTTATTATATTATCATTATTTTTTTATTAATTACTTAAGCAATGACTGAAATTTTTTTAATTGTAACGTATAATTGTTTTTGTCATCTTAGTTAACTTAATTTTTATAGACAAAATCTAAAATTTCAGCTGAATAAGTTTATTAGTTCCTTAATAAGACTTTTTTTTAAAAAAAATATATGTATCAAAAACTATTTGACATTTTCAAATTAATTTTAAATTTTATAATTTAAATGTTACATTTTATCACTAAAAATGCTCAAAAGAACCAAAAAATATTAATATTTTATAATTGAAAATTTTTTTTGTTCATTTTTAAATAAAATCAGTGACTGTCGACGACTAGTTTATCATTTTCTTGCAAAGAATTGACAGTATGCAAAAGAGATAGACAAACACTGCAAATATTGCAATCAAATTTCAATTGTTAGCATTACTGGATTTTTTTGTTCGCTTGTATTTGCGCTCTTTGAGAGCACCCTGTATTTACATCAATTGAGTAATCAATATATTTTTTCAATTTGGTTTAGTTAGCAATAGTATTTCAAAATGTTATATGTTCCCACAAATTTAAAAAAGTAGGGTTAAATAGAATTGCAATTAGAATTTTTTATTTGTATTTTCTTCTACAGGTATTGGTCCATACATTTCTAAATTTTTGTTCAATAAAACATACTACAGCATAGCTTATAGGATTCTCAAAATTCATTTTTTAAATCTTGAACTAACAAATTTAGTCCATGTTTATCTCAAAGCATAAAACAAAGCGTTTTCGACCATTCCATTTAGAAACTATGCATGCAAAATTGTGAGCAGAAGAAAATCGATTCTCAAGCGCTTTCATGTTTTTTTCCTAAAACAGGAATGTTTATGTTAAATTCAACAAAGTTTTTTTGACTATTCCATTTACAAACTATGTGTGCAAAATTAGAGCAGAAGAAAATCAATTTTCAGGCGTTTTTATATTTTCTCCCAAAACATAAATGTTTATGTTCAATTTAACAAAGTCTTTCTTACAATTCCCTTTAGAAACTATGTATGCAAAATTGTCAGCAGAAAGAAAAGTCGATTTTCAAGTCCTTTAATATTTTATTTTGAAACATGAATATTTATGTTCAATTCAACAAATTTTTTTTCACTATTCCATTTAGAAACTATGCATGCAAAATTGTGAGCAGTAAAATCGATTTTCGACCAATCGCTTATAGATTTTTTCCAAAAACAGGAATGTTTTGTTCAATTTAACAAAATCTTTTTTACAATTCCATTTAGAAACTATTTATGCAAAATTGTCAGCAGAAAGAGAAATCGATTTTCAAGCCCTTTAATATTTTATCTCGAAACATGAATATTTATGTTCAATTTAACAAAGTCTTTTTGACCATTCCATTTAGAAACTATTTATGCAAAATTGTGAGCAGAAGAAAATTGATTTTCAGGCGTTTTTATATTTTATCCCAAAACAGGAATGTTTTTGTTTAATTCAACAACGTCAAATAGTTTTTTTTTTCATTGCTCAGTTTGGAACTTATGTAAGAAAAATGCTTTATGTTCAAATTCTTAACAGGTAAATGTTTTTTTCTTCTTACAATTCAATTAGAAATATAAAAATGAAAAATATCAGTACCCTGAGTGGGAGAAAGTTGATTTTGTATCTCTTTAAATATTTCCTTTTTTTTGATAATACGAATAATACTTATTAAAAAATTTAAATATCTCAAATCTCAATAGAGAAAAATGCCCTAGAAACGATGTGAAAAGATTGAGCGAATTTGGTTTAACAGTTTAGTACGCTCATTGATCTTAAAAAAATGTAAAAATTTTAAAAACTTTCATTTCATTTTTAATTAGTATTTCACGGTTGGAAATGTAATCAATGTAATCAATGAATTATATTCATTGCATTTCCAACCAACGGTTAGAATTGTAATAAATGTAATTATTACAATTCTAACCATTGATTACATTTCCAAATTCCAACCATAATTTTCCAATTTATGGTTAGAATTTGGAAATGTAATCAATGAATTACATTTCCAATTTTTAACCATTGCATTTCTTATGAGTAATGTGAAAAAACATTCTTTATACTTCAGCAGATCCTCTTAGAGGCCTAAATTGTGTTATATTTTACATTCAAACTTACATCAGTCATTAATTGTTTTTGCAAGGCCTGTAAGTTGTACGATTTAGGAAATTATTCTTAATACGCCCCGCGTAAATCGTATTAACAGTATAGAGTGTTTATGATTTAGTGAATAAGTAGACCATGTATAACCTAAATCAATTGTTTTATAGCATAATAAGAAATGAGATAATAAATTTTTGAACTGTTAAAAGTTTAGTAACAGTATTATATGTCATCTTTCCTTAACATTTTAGAAACCTATAAAATGTTAAGGAAAGATGACGTTACGTGTTACCAAGTTCAAGTGTGACTTTTTTTATTGTATTTCCTTTTAAGACTGCATATTATTGGGATCTATAGCCAACTTACTTTCTTTAGGTCTTTGAATTGGGAAAATTGGTTCAGTTGAAGCCTTCAACACGGAAGATACTAGAACAGATTGGTTTATCAAATCACATTACTAATCAATAATTACTAGATCACTGCTTAACTAACCAGAATCATTACCTAGATGTGTTTTTTTATCACTTCTGCCTTCTTTGGAATAAGGAAAGTAAATCTCATCATAAGGGTATTAAAACTCATTAAATTTAATAAAATAGTTTCGTTTCATTTCGATTGACTCACATATAACTTGAGGTTTTGCTCTGTTAAAAAAATTCACCTTAATTAAAGATTGACACATCAGAACAGTTAAATCCTTTTAAACCTTGTTCTTAATTATTGCATTTTAATAGTAAGTCTCACTCATGAGGTGAGAATGGGTGATATTTAGTTCAGGAATAGTAGACGTATCAGAACATATAAGGCTTTTTAAACCTTGTTTTTAATTATTGCATTTTTATTGTAAGTCCCACACATGAGGTGAGAATGGGTGATATTTAGCTTAGGAATAGTAGACGCATCAGAACAGTTAAGTTCCTTTAAACTTTGTTCTTAATTATTATATTCTTATAGCAAGTCTCACTCATGAGGTGAGAATGGGTGAAATTTAGGCTCCTAAATCGTACCGTTACAATTTAGGTAACATAAACAAAGTATTATTCCAAGCGTCTGACAATAATTAGCTAGCAAAGAAACAAGTAGAACATATAGCAGAATAAGTTGCTTAACAATTATATGATGCATCAAATAATCTGTACATTACTGTAGTTCTACTATACCTTTACACAGAATGTTCAAAAATTACATTAAAAACATGAAAACCTTTTAACTTAAATAAAACTTAAAGCTAGTACACAGCGACTTCTGCATGGATGTCCACGTGAAAAGATCTTCATAATTTATCCGATACAGCATTCTCTGTGCAATGCTTCTTCAGGAATCAGAGGTGGTTCAATTTGGCAACTCTATTCGAACTATTTTATTTTGCCATTAATTTGTTTTTTATTGGTATTACTGTAATCACCTCCCTAACTGTATTTTTTTGGAATCTCTGTCATAAGTGAAGACATTAAAACTTTCACATTATCCCACAAATCTAGTAGTTTTGATAATCTCAATTAGAAATTTTAAAGTAATTCAATTTTTCTTCACAAGTATTACCAAGATTCACGCAAGAAGTAATTTTGATAGAAAATAAGAAAATGCTAACTAAAAATGCTGAATATTTTATCGATTCACAAATTATACAGTATAAGATGTTGGATCTTCATGGATTTGCTGGCTCATACGCACATTTTTGTTTTAACTTTCAATGATCAAACATGCGGTTGAATTTCAATGATTAGCACTCAATTTCTTCTTTCAAAGTGTAGATCTGTTGGCTGACTTCACTTTTGTAGAACGGACAACTGTTATTTCGAAGAAATTGAGGACAGAAAATATTGAGTTTAGATATCTGCTTTTGAAACCATGTCCAAGTTATGAAAAAAATTATTAAAACAGTGACAGAAACTGCAATAAATATATGGGCCTAATTAGTAGGCTGTTTATTATTTGTGTAGCCCTTATAAGATATTAATAACTAAATCAAATAATTTCTGACAAAGAAACAAGAGTGATGATTGCGGTACAAACTGTATAATTGTTTTTTCTGTACATTTCCATATAAATAAGTTATTTCAAATTACATGATAAATTAATGACTGCAGGTTTTAATTTTAGTTAATTGAGCAAAAATTGTATAGGAAGACACAAACTACTTAAAGTCTTACAAAGACACATTAGTTTGAAATTTCCTATTTTTATATCAGTGCAATATGCTGTATTGAAACGATTATGAAAGGAAATTTTATTTATTGCTTTGGGCTGATTCAAATATTTTGTTATTAAAAATATACTATTAATGGCGCCTGAGAGTTTTATCAAAGCTCTTTTTGGGAACAATTCTAACGAGTATTTTCAATAGTAAATATTTCGGGTATTTTGGCACTTTAATTTTCTGGTTTTTAATTTTACATACTAGGATTGAACAGAAATGATTGACACAACGGTTTTTACAACGAAACTATAAAGAAGAAGGATTGAATATTGACTTTTTTTTATTTATGAGTCAAATTTCCTTGGTGAGACTGGCTACACTGTGCAGCTGCGTAATCACATTGTGAATATTTTTGCAGAAATTCGCAAAAAAAGCTTTTTAAGGTGTAAAGCCCTTTTATTAACATTTTTTTCGAGTTTTAACGAAAAGGGATAATATGTAATAAATTATAATGCTTTTTTAAAAATATTTTGATATTAATATTTGCTCTGTATAATTTAATTGTCATTATACAATAGCATTAGACATATGTATTCAACATATGTATTCATGGTAAAACATATATGAAACAAACATGTATTCGTGGAGATGGAGTAGACACGTGGTGACTGGGCTAGCGTGGACATGCCTTAAGGTTTTTTTTTTCATTTATTGGCTTTCAACTTCAATTAAAAAAAAATTTAATGATATCAGAACAAAATTAACTTTTTGATAACACTGACTCAATAAGAGCTAATGACTTTGTGTAGAAGTTAAGTTCATAAAAAAAAATGTGCTTTGCATTATGTTTGTAGAATGAAAGCTGTTTATAGATTTGAAGATTTTTAAGAAGAAAAAAAATGGACATAGTTCTTCTGATCATGAAAAAAAAAAAAGATTTTTTTTTCAAATCTCCAGAACAGAGTTACCTAACTTAGCGGTAGAACAACCTGGAATGTCTCACAATAACTCAGATTGAATAATGTTTTCCAAATGTTTCGATATGCGATCAAAATGTCTTCATTAGTATAATGAAATGCTCTATCGCAAATTAGGATTTTAATTGATATATGTCAATATTTATTTTTCAATAAGGGTTAGTTTGTAATCGTTTTCATTTTGTCTTTAGATATACTTTTCTAAGTTGTAATAAATTACTACTTAAAAAGTTATAAAGTTTGTCCACCTTTGCTCCATGGCCGTGTAGTGAGGCTAGTGTAGACAGAAATAATCTTCTTTTCTTTTTTTTAAACATAGTGGAAAACTGAACAACTTCGTAATTCCAGATATTAACCAGAATGCAGGTAAACACCCGATTCATTGTTGAAAATACTTAACGAATTATAAAGTTTTGTTTAATATATTTTTTGCGAATTCGTAAAAAATGTCCACGCTCTCCCGCCCTCTACCCTACAAGATGAGACGGGGAAAATCAGGGAAATAGACCCAAGAATTATGTGGAATACAAAGATGGCGTGACACCTAGTGGCTGAGTGGTAGCGCTTCATGTTCTAATGCCTCATATCCTTGGTTGGATCCTCGGGTTGACTCAGCCTTTCATCCCTTCAGTGGGTCGATAAAATGAGTACCAAGCATGCTTGGGATTAAACACTGGGCGTTCCGCGCTTTGCTGACCACTCAACCGGAACATCTGCTCTTGCATCCCAGAGCCCAAGGTTAAGAAAACTGAGATGGGCACAGTAGGCCTTGGCCTTTTATGGGTTGTCGCACCAATGACAGTAGTTTAGTTTAATACAAAGTAGACCCTCCTTTTTGCCGATTAGGAATGGTAACCATCACATTGGTTATCGAGGTCTCTATAGAAGAAGAGGATACAGAATAGACAGATCCATCATTGCATGTAATCGGTTTGTAGGACCGAAACACTTTTAAAGCATACCGTTTACCGCTATTTGGCCAAGTGCTGCAGTGATGAGTTGACCGCTTCCAAATGAGCGGAATTACCAGCACGCCAGCTAACAAATGCGATACTCTTGTAGGGTTGGATCAGGATGCCCATGGCTTTCAAACTTGTTTTAAAGTAAAAGACTCATTACCTTTAATTTTCTGTGGCAATTGTTTGCCCACCAACAATATAGCCTGCAACCTACCAGCCAAACAACAGAAGTGCATTGACAAAACCGAGGATTGCATCTAACTGATGTACTCTTTGTTTTTGTTTAAAATTATATTCCATCCTGCCACTCATTTCTGTACAACCTGAATATTTAAAACTGCACTAAATAGTTTGGCGCAAAGGTGATATAAAAAAGGAAGAACTGCAACTCTACAATAAAATTCTTAAAGAATTCGATTGTGATAATTTCGTCACAAAAATATTTGTTAAAAGATTGTTAGTTTGCGATATCACACGATTAAATCTTAGATCGAGCTAGTTGGCATTTAAATCACGAGTATCAACAATGTTAGTATCCTTATTGTATCAAAGTCCTGGACTTCCTGGCAAGCAAAGGTCATTAAAGTTGATTCTAAATGCGTTTTAGTTATAAACAATGACATTTTAATATGTCCAAGCATAATTTTTACGATTATATTATGTACACGATTTTTAAGATTATACACTGACCTAGAATGAGTTGATTAATCAGAAAGTGTTTGGTTTTTATAAATATCAGGGAATTATTAAAGTAGAAAATTTCCTTAAAAATTACTTTGAAAAATTTTTTTCTTCAAAAATTTTTTTATTCAATTTAATAAAGTTTTTAAATCAATGAATAATTCTAGTCGTACTGTTTATTTATTTGAAAGAGATATAAATACGTGGTTTTTGTTTGTGATAAAATTTGCTCTTTGATTGAATCAAATATGTCTTTTTGTTAGAAAAACATTTTACGATATAGAGGTGTCGAAGCCAGAGGCTGAACTATATCACTCGACTGTTGTCATTTAATCAATTGACTTAATATTGTAATTGTCAAATGCAACCAGATGTTAAGACCTATTTTTCTTTGAAATTCCATGTGTACGCTGTATTCCATGTGTAGGTTCTGGTGACTGATTGATCATAATTTGATCAATCAGTTAATAATCATACATAACTGATCCTGATTAATATTCAGCTGTCAGGTAAGTGAAGTGACGTCAGCTTAGACATCACTATAAATTATGTTATTACTTTAATTTAATGCAGATGTTTTGGTAATTTTTTTATATCATGCTTTCATATGAATGCTTGTTATGAATCATTCTAATAAAATGTAATTTTGACTATGATTTATACTAAAATATTAAATATTATTAACAACTTAAATATTGAATTTTATTATTATTGGATATGTTTCTTCGGGGATCTATGTCACAATTTAAGATATGTCACAATCTAATAAAATTTAAGTTTCACCTCTTAAACTACTTCAGATATGTTTTTTTTTGGCATTTATGTCACATTTTAAGATTTTATTCAATCTAATAAAATTTAAACCTTACCACTTAAACCACATCAGATATGTTTTTTGTATCACATTTTAGCATAGACACAAGATTTTTAACTCAATGTAAGTTTCAGTGTCTTTTTTAAAAAAAATTTAATTTGATCACTTAAACAAAATCAGATATGTTTTAAGGCTTATTTTAGAATGGGCTCAAAATTTTTGAATTCTAAGTAAATAATTTTTTTAACAATAATTTCAATTTTGCCAACTAGCTCTTCTATGGATGGGGATTTCTAAAGAGTTTACCATTTTTGGTATCATACGCTAAATTTTATAAAATATTTTTACAAACTAATAAGAAGTGAGTTCTGTGATACATAGTCAATGGAGCCGTATTGCTTCAGGAATATTTCGACTTTTAATTTATCAATCAATCATAATTTTTATGTGACATCTTTATTTGATAATAATTCTTTTATAAAAGTTTCGAATAATTCTGTTTGAAAAAACAAACTCTAATAGAATATACTAAAATTTTAAATTACAATCATTTCGATTGATTATTTTCAAAAGTTTAGAGAAAACTCTTATTGGTATAACTGGTTTATTTAAATTTCACCAATCTCAATAGCCCAATGTATATTTTACGTCAAAAAAGAAACAAGAAAAACTGCAGTTATTACAGAGCAAGCAAATATTTTCTATTGCAAAAAATGTCGGTATTAGTACAATGAGATTACACGGAAACTATGCACTAGATTGTTCGAAAAGCCGACTGTTGAATGATTGTTCATGTAATGGTGAAAGCAATTCCAAGCGTTTTCCATTGGCTCCGTGTCACAGAAATTGCCCAATTATGGTCATTTTGAGTTTTTTCCTAAGTTTAAATATTTGTTTTGGTCGATCAAAATCGATCACTTCGTAGTTTAAACAACAATAAGTTAGCAACAGGTTTCAAACCTGATAAAGACCAACTTCCTGTGGTTTATTTATGCTTAATTTTGAATTTAAATCACCATCCATAGTTTGATATTAAACTGAAAGGTATGCAAAACGACATATGCAATTACGAAAATCTTATCCATTTACAGTATATGTTCTACATCGACTAATTTTAGAACGAATAATCAGTTATTCATTAAACTACAAACTACATGGCAGCTATTTGACACACGTGCATTAATAAGCAAACATTTTATAAGCACATAATGACATAATAAGACATCATATTTATGGATACCTATTTTTCCGTCAAATTCTACAAGGTCTTATCACAGAAAATATTTTTGTCATTTTTATATTCAATTGAATAAAAATTAAATATAAAAATTCATTATTTTGAGTATGAATGAAATATTTACATGAAAAGATAGGAATCAAGAGAATATTTTAATATTATTCACATTTACCTTTTAAAGTGTGTCCGAGACTCAAAAACCATGAGTTGTTTTTTATTATTAAAGTAATGATTTTTTTTTACTTTAAGTAATTTTTCAAATGGTGGGAAATGTAGTCTTTTTTATTACCTCATCTGCAATGCGAGATAAGATTTGATTTCATTTTCAGCCAGATCTTTGAAAGATATATATATATATATATATATATATATATATTAATCTTAAAATCTTAATTACAATGCAGGATAAGATTTCGTTTTTCCCAATAGATTTCAAATGGTGAAAATGTAGCTTTATTTTAATTATAATTCGAGATAAGACTAGATTCAGAATTTAATCTTTCTAGAGAGTTCTTTCTTTAGAGAATTTAAGCTTTCGATCTAGACTTTTAATATGAAATAAGAATTGGTTTCATTTTCAATCCCCGATCACATCGCATCCTGCGCTAGAGGTGGGCTAAGCGGATATTACAATATCCATTCATACGTATTTTTTCAAACATTTTGCTTTGATATTTTAATCAATTGTATCAACGTTCTACTCGGATATGAAACATTTTGTTTCAATCTGAGAGCTCATTTTCATGGCAATGATTCTATATTTTAGTAAATTTAATTCAATTTGTTTTCAAGGAATTTTTAAATCAGTTTACTTTTATAATTTAAAATGTAAATTTCACGTTTAAAATATTTTTAAATTGTTTGAAATATTAATAAGATATTGACGGTGAATTAAAGTAAAAGCATTTTTATTGATATAAAAATATCTAAACACTAAACAATAATATTTTCAGTGTTCTCAAAAATTAGAAGCATTACTTTAAAAAGGAAAAAAAACTATTGAACACTATAAGAGTAGTTGGCATTTTTGGTATACTTTATGCACAAACGTACGAACAGACAATTAAAACGATTTTCTTAAAAAAATTTAAAAATTTAGTGAAAAAATTTCAAAAAATTCAATAAAATACAAAAATATTTTTAAAAAATTCATAAAAGTGCCATTGATTCCATTAAATATGAAATTATTATATTGATAATGATTGTAATAGAGAATTGTTAAAATTCGAGAGATGAGAATTTTTTTTAATGTTAAATGGTATAAGGAAGGCTTCTTTTTATTGATTATATGAGCATATTTTAAAACATTTGTCTTTCTGGTGCATTTTATACATTCACTCTTTGTTTCATTCATATTTGTAAACCTTGTCACTTAATGATCTAATGCATTTTAGAATACGTGACCTAACTGAAAACAGTTTAGCGTAGCTTTGTTCCGTTCAGCAAATAACTGCTTTGCTCTGTACACAAAGGTTCGAAATGTTGTATAAAAATACAAAATCATTCTATGTTGTGCAGCTCTGTAACAAATTTATTGAAAGTAACGTTCTAATTCGATAATTTTTCTAGCATTTGTATTTTCATTGCGATCCAGACTTGAAAAACAGAGATGTCACGCAACTGTGAATGATTATGCACAGCGCGACAAATAATAATAATAATAATAAAAAACGGACTACCCTGATTAGTTTTTGTTATTGTTAATGATTATGTAATGGAGCATGCATCACTTGAATACACGTAGTCTATAAAGGTACTCTATAAGAGATATATATTAATTGTACCAGTAAAACATATGTTTTACCACTTGAATACACGTAGTCTATAAAGGTACTTTATAAGAGATATATATTAATTGTACCAGTAAAACATGTGTTTTACCCCTTGAATACACGTAGTCTATAAAGGTACTATATAAGAGATATATATTAATTGTACCTGTAAAACATGTGTTTCATTAAGGGTATAAAGTATCTTTAAATTTCAGAAATGCAAATGCATTTTTAAAATTCCGAGGATAAAGCTAAAGTTTTGCCTCTGAAATCAGAGGCATTGTTCTTAAAGTGGATCAATTCAAGCAAAGCTTAGAATACGTAGCCTTTAAAATCTGTAGTTTTCTTGAAAAATGTAAGAAAAGAAAAACTATATGATCTTTTAATAAATCTTGCACGGAATATGACTATCGTTGGAAAGACATTGCGATCTAGTCTAATTAAACAAGTTTGTTTCGAATTGTTGTATAAAATGAAAATATTCGACTAGAATAATTGTAAAAAATAGCAAATAAGTACTCTAAAGTAAATGAACTTTTCCTCTTCACAGATGAAATTAAAGAAAGATAAACATAATCCGAGTACTCGAATACAGCAAAACAAGAGAAGGGTGGAAATTGAAACTGCTTAGAAATAAAAAAAAAAGGCTCAGTTCTCAAGAAAAAAAATTAAAGAAACTAATGAAACGCGGTAGTTAATAGAAAGGAATGAATAATTAGGTAGATCAGGACAGAATATATTTTTATGCGTAATGCAGTGTCTGGGATAGAATCGGCACTGTTATGAATAAATTATGGCTCAGCCTGATGCTCTTTGATTTGTTTTAAAGGCCCATATTCACTAAATTTGATTTTGAGGGCTATAATATACATAAATATATATATAAATATTCATTTGTAAAAGTATAAGGCAACATTTAAAGAATTTCCCTCCATTCATTAACTAACGATGGACTAGTAGTAAATGATATTCTAAAATCTATTTCAAATATATAATTTTTCATACATAATTTTACATCATTTGAAAAATAATAACATCATTTTATTATAAATAACTGAAATGTTTTTGGTCTCGTACATCTTTAAAAGTTATATTTCATTCATACTGAGAGATCAAAAATATTAAGAGTTGTAATAGTTTTAGTATACCTTTAGGAATTCTAATAGATTATTGCAAAAAGTTTCTTCAAAAATGCGGGCTTGAAAGAGAGAATGAATTGGAAGAATTAAGTTTTATGAAAATCTCCCTTTAAAATACGCGTAAATGCTTTTTTGAATTGTTGATTTGCCATAGCGTAACAAAAAGGATTAATTGGACTATTTGCGTAACATAAGAAATAAGTAAAATAAAATAAATGATGGTTTACACATCCTGTAGCATCTCTGCAAAAACCAGCAACTAAAGCACAGATATGATATGGAGTCCAACAAACTACAAATGCTCCTAAAATGAAAGAGATTGTCCTGAGAGCTTTCCGAGCTCGATTTTCTGACTTTGATTTATGCCTTTTACTCCTGCTCTTTTTTCTTTTAGGGACTCGGATCTTTTTACTTAAAGCTGAAACTAACGTTTGGGCTGACTTTGTTTCTGGGCTGATTGCTTCACTTTCTTCAGCGACTGGAAGTAATTTCGTTGCAGTCTTACCAGAATTGGATTCAACAATTGTATCCTTTGGTGTCACATCTACTTCGAGTGTTTTAAGTGAGGAATCCTTAGAGCTACTTGGTTTTATTTTTGCTTCAGTTACCGTTTCAAGAGAGATCTTTCCTTTTTCATGTGTTGATGGATCGAATGGTGAAGTTATAGGAGGTTCTTCAATAACTCTCGAAATATTACGGCTTTCTGACGAATTTTGTACATTTGGTGAGCTTTTTTCAGAACCTGGATACGAATGAAGTTTAGTTGAACCTGTTGATGATGATGTAACGGTTAAATTTGGTGTAGGAAGAATTAAACTCATGAATGATTTTTCAGTTGGTGAAGAAGTTTCAAGACGTGGTATTGGTATCTGAATTCCTGCTGAAGGTTTCTTCTTATACTTTTTCCGTTTCTTTACAGGCTTAATTTCATCACTTTGCTGAAGCATTTCATCGAAGTCAGAATCAAAGCCTACACTGCTAGAGCGATCATCTGAATTATTTTCTTCTAAGTTTCCGGCATTAACATTTCTGGTGGGACTAATGTCACTTGGTTGTCCGCTTGTTGAAGTAACAGCAGCTATTGAACCGATGACAGCTCCAGCCACGCCTCCCATTGCAAAGCTTTTAATATCATTTCTTTCTTGTACTAAAAGTGTATTTTGAGATACAGGCGTCTTAATATCCGGCTTTGATTTACCTAAGGCAACCAGAGCTTGGATTTTCCTTTGTTTCTCCATAGATCGTTTTTGCATTTGACTTGCTGTCCTGTAAAAAAAAAATATTATGTTAGCATAATCTGTTGTTATACGTGTAAGCTATTTCAATTTGTTAATATAATGTGTAAACAATCAGAGAAATACCTCATAAAATTCACGTTTTATGTTGATTCAATAAACTTTTAACTTTAATGATTGACATTCAAATTTATTTAATGCATTTGTTCTTTGGTAAGTCTAAAGTTTTATACAAGCACTCGATTGGGTACCACCACTATATAATTCCTGATGAATCAATAAATAGGTTATTTTTTAAAGTATTTACTTGATCAATCCGGCCTTGAGGTAGAAGCCTTGAAAATGACAATGCGGAATTCATTGGATGTTGTAAGTACCCTTTACACTAAAATTCCGGTAAAATAATTAACAGCTGTCTGCCCATCCAATCAACCGTAAGTTTATGATTACGAACACTTTTTAACCTTCAGGGGCTTGAAACTGTTTAATATTGGTCTGGTTAAAAACCGTGAATTTCCAAACTGTACGTTTTTTTAAAATTATTTACAACTAGCATGGTTTTAAAACCATAAGAATTTAACTGGACAACATTTGAGTTAGTTTATGCCAGGCTTTTTGTTAAGTAATGGACATTAGATTTAGATTATGGTTCAGTTGTGTTTTGTCGAGAGAACTGTAGAATGTGGCTTAATTATTTTATATAATGGTTCCATCTATCGTGAGAGATGGGAATTGCTAGAAGTTTTGTGTTAAGCTGCTGTGTGGAGCTGCCATTTCTACGTGAATTGGAGTTTCGTTCTCCAATAGTCCTGGAGTACCAATTGAGGAGTGCTGGAGACTAGAAACTCCCCATGCGTGTTAATGGAATGGAGGAAATATTATAATATCAACGCTGGGATTTAATCGGAATGCTCAATCCTTATCACATGGCTTAGATTCCAGATTTTGAAGAACATGCTCTCGATTCTCATTGGCTGTGGAGCAGAGCTTGTTTAACATTATTAGGTGAAAACAGTCACTAAACCATTGTTAACAGTTTGAATACTATTTTTATGGTTATTTGACTGTTTTGGTTGAATATGGTAAAATAACAATTAAATCAATTGTTTTTTTAACCAATTTTCTAACTGTGTAGAAGTCTTAAGGAGCATACAATAAAACTCTCACAAAATCCTGTTACGGGGGTAAAGGTGGGGAGAAACTCAAACAATAATATATAGACAAATAAAGTATTGTTTTTAATGTAGTTTCCTTTCACAGATTAGATTGAGACCAAGCAAAAGTTAATAGGATTAATTATTTAGAAATTGCAAGGATTTTTTTAAAATACCATTTTTGACTTTGCATGAACGTAACCCTTATTACCTCTAAACTGTTTATCCTATGAATTATGATTTTGCCTCCTTCAATTCAGCGTACGAAATACAAGAGAAAAATATCTTTCTTATTTTGTTAGAAATTAAATAGCAATGTGTAAATAAGTATGAATAAAAAATACTATTTTTTATGTATCTTCTGGTCCAGTTCGAATTAGCGTTAAAAACATTTATCTATTAAATGAGTATTCTCTCTTCTTGTATCATTCTTTTCTCGCCAAAACAAGATATTTTATGCAAGATTACTCGTATATTAGTTTGAAAGCTTATTTTTTAAACTTAATTTTACTGTACGATCATATATCACATAAACTATTAGTCAATAATTGCTTGCATGTGAATAACAAAACAAAAATATAAAGTTTATTCAAGTAAAATATTATTCTTCCTTTTTTAACGTTTCTTAAATAAAATAATAGGTTAATCAAGTTTTGATTGAGTTTGTTGTCTAGTAATATATAAGTATAATACAAAATATACTAGAAAATAATTTATATTTTTCTATGTATATTACAATGTACGAAAAGCAATATACTTTACGTTCATAAATTGCAATATAATAATAACAGGAAATTTTTGAAAAACACATTAATTTTCTTTTTAAAATACGTATAATCTAACTGTGAATTTTAACTCCCAATATAAAACTATTTTCTTAATTTGAACTTTATATAATTATATTTATAGCTCAAAACGTGCTTATATAAAAACTAATAATGTATAGAAAGAAATAACGATGACATCAAGAAAATTCTGAAATTAGCTGTAAATGGCGACTCACGGAAACGGAAAGCTGACAAAGGCAGCCAATCTCTCAAATGTCATCTTTATGAAGACAATTTGTGACATTTTGTTATGAAAATATAAGTAGCTTACTATTTATGTTTTACCTCTGCTCATTTGAGCAAAATTGCGTTTCTGCAAATTTTCACATTTCCCTGCGCCATTCTGTAAGATATTATTGATCTGATATGGAGCTAAAAAAACTATTATTTTGTTTGAAAATATTTTTATAACAAAAAATGTGAAAGTTTTGGTGTGTATTAATGTCGTGAAATATCTTTCAATGTTTGACGACAAATTTCCAATATAATATGAAACTTGTAAATGATTTTAAAGGTAGAAATCGAATTAAAAGAAATTTTGAAATTATTAACTCTGAGAAAAATCGTTTAATAACTGTTTTCACCCAATACGGTTAAAAAACCAGAATTTCCTCGCTCCAACTAGACCCATCTAATGACGCCACTTAGTTAGCCACAAAGCCGAGAGGGTTAATCTGTCAATCTCGTGACTCACAGAATGGCTGTTCGAGTCCTAGTGTTGACACCACAATATTTCCTTCATTCTCTTCAACATATGAAGAGTTTCCAGTACCTGCGCTTTCCAATTTGTGACCCTGCACTATTAGAATACAATACTTTCATTCACGCATAGATGGTGGCATCATAAAGGTGCTAAATTATCTCCAATACCCAGTTAAATTTCTTTTTTACGGTTTCGAAACCATGCTAGTTATAAAAGGCTAAAAAACCGTATAATTTTCTATTCATTTTTATTTAATCATACTAGTTGTAAATGGTATCAAAACCGTATATGTACTTTACGGTTATGTATGTTCGGTTAATTAGATGGACAGACGGCTGTCGGTTATCTTACCATATTTTTAGAATGAAAATTCCAACACTGTGGTGTGATTCCATAATCAGCAGGTCAATCTGTTTTAATGATTACCTATGTTTTTGTATTGTAAAATGCCAAACATCTATATCATACTCCTTCTTAAATGCTCAAAAAAGCGGTTTATTGCTCAACTATTGCATCGGAACCATAAATTCGTTCAAACTCACTGCAATCTTAATATGATACCACCATATTAATTGCCGGCCGGCCTGTGTAGTCGGCAGGGAACTGTCCTTGCATCAGAAAGGTCCTGGGTTCGAATCCCGGGCAAGGTATGGAAACTTCTTTCTCTCTCTGTTTCTTCTATGTTCTTTCTCCTTCGTGTGCGAATGCGACCCGTCCTATAAACGGGTTGTGGTTGTGTGAATGGCGTGGCAGAAGTCGAATTCCTGGTCATAGATGGCGCTATTGAAAAACAGGAACAATCGCACCCCCACTGCCTGAACAGGCATACGACAAAAAAAATATTAATTTGACTTCTTAAACTTGCTTGCACAGTTCATCTTAAATGGTTAATTCCTCATCTTATTAAGGTTGCAAAGCAATTTGAATGGCATGGATACAATTATTGAACTGATTTTTTCTAAGAAAGAAAGTGCGATGAATTTTTTTTTTTTCAAAAATAGATATTTTAATTTTGATTTTACTTTTTACAATGATTTGCATGTTTCATAACAGTATCTTGGAAATTTTCAACAATCTTAAAAGCTATAAAAAGGACTTTAAATATTATTTTATTGCATTATAATATTGTTTCAAACATTATTTATGTGACTTCAAATGTAATAAAATGGGAAGAAAAAATACCCCATTCTTTCGTGGAAGACATGTTTAAATGAATATATTTTTTTATTTCCAATGCCCAGCCGTATTAACATTTCGTCAATTCTGGCATTTTAAAGGGCAGGTTTGTTGGTCACTCTTTCAGGGGCACCATATTAGATGGATCAACGTTGTTCCCACTTTAACGACAGATAGTACAGAGAATGAAAGAACATCCATGCCTCGTCCGAGATTTGAACCCAGAATCTTTCCGTTGCAAGGCCAGTTTCCTGATCCCTACACAGGCCTGTCAGCTGTTTAAATGAATATAAAATTTCTATAAAAACCTAAAAAAAACAAAAAATAATTGGGCTATGATAATATTTAATTTATCATTACCGAATAGTTATGACAAAGGTGATGAACGTATATAATTTTTTACGTGGTATAATTATCGGACATCTGGAATGTGGGCGTAATCAGATAAAAGCATCTGATGAATTACCCAGAGCGTCATTTCTTGCCATTGGCACCGGTTTCAAGATGATGCTCGTCAGCTACGGGTGGCACAGTTTTAAGGCAAATCGTGTAGAGACGTTTGGGAAATATTGGTCGATATGCTCGGTCAGAAGTGTTCCTCTTATGGTAGCTCACTGTCCCCAGCAATTAATCTGGAGTAGAGTGCTTGCAATGTGGATATTGTCAGGGTCTATACTAATGTGATGCTTTCTGATGAGTCCAAGTTTATCTCGCAGTTTGATTCACGTCGGGACATTGACATGAAGAACATCATATGAAAGGCACACACGTTACCATCAAGACAACATCATTGCGTGACACTATTACTGTGATGCAGATTTGGTCGTTTGGGGTGGAATTATTCTGAACTCCAGATGAGATCTGCATGTTCAAATCGAAACTATGATAGGCTAAATTTATGGGGACATCATTCTGGAACAACATGTTTAAAGATGCTATGGGCGTCGATTTTTTGCTTAAGGCTGACAATGCTCTTTTCACCAAGCAAACATCGTAAACGAAACTTTTCAATCTGAGGATATCAAACGTATGGAATGGCCAGCATTATAACCAGACTTGATTCTTATAGAGCATGTGTTGGATATGCTTTGGCGACGAGCTTGATCCGTCTATCACTTTCTTCATGTGTAACTGAATTGCTTGCTGAGCGGAGTAATCTTTCCTAAGCTCGATAATTTGATGCTCAGCATGCCTAGGCGTTCTACGGACTGTATTTGATCGAATGGGACGCATACCAAGTATTAACCATCACTACAACCATGTAACATAAAGTTTGTGTAAAGGAGATATTTTGTATAATTGCTAATGAGGGGGGGGGTAAAATCGGATTATTTCGCGAATGGTATCACGCATAAACTATCTTTTTAGTTCCTTATCTTTTGTTTAATGAATGGGCTTTAAGAATAAGTCACGTATGTTTTGTTTCTGAGTCTTTATTTGACGCAGCTAGTGTTGCCCTTATTACCTCCACTAGAGAAGGAAATTAAAAATAATGTTATAATTGTTTCATCCAGAGACCTAAGAAAATGAAGATTTAATCTTTTAATTTCTATATTATTATATACACATTTTCTTACAGATGCGATTAACTAAAATGATCAACAGAAATAAGTATTAAGTTACTCTAAATGGTGAAAAATAAATAAAAGCAATGTAGGCATCTAATTGAATAGCATTAGTATCAGAAAAAATAAGTCCCTAATTTCTTTATGTTTACACAGTGCTCTGCAATGCTATATATTTTCATAACCGCTGCGAAGATAAAATAAAAAAAGCGCATACATTAGATGTCACAAGCAAATATTTGAACTAACAAAAACAAAAATGTCATCTCAGTCTAACGAATCACAACTTAGAAAAGTGGGAAGAAAACCATCAAAACTTATTAGTTTGCCAGAGGAAACAAAGGAATTGACGGATGTTTATTAGAAACATTTTTCCAAATTTTAAAAGTCAGTCACACTGGTTTTAATATTTTAAGTCTCGTTTTCCTCAGTAGTGATGCGTCAGATTGAAACAGTATTTTTGTTCTTTTCTAGCTTAAATATTAATTTGAGATATAATGTGTATGAGTTTTTGACTACATTGTTGGCAAAAATTTTAAGTATATACATTAAAGGCATGCTGTTACAAGACACAATGCATTGCTTGCAGTATTGGAATATTTTGTTGCACAACAAGGATATTCACTTAGTTCTTGGCGAATTTTACTTAATTTTCATTACAACAATAATGTGTTCATCATACAAGGTCCCGCAGTGAACTGATTGTAAAGACATGGCTCCCAGTTGAACACCAAAGTCAAGCATCACTGGCTCCGGCCAATAAGCGGATGGGGGACTACTTGGATCAGTCTGCGCAAGATCCGAGTGTGCGTGGTATCGGTCCTCATTAAACTGTTCTACCGTAAAGTGCTCGACTTCACACGAAGGTCGAAGGGCTTCCAAGGAGGTGGAGCCATCCACTCTGCAGTGGATCAAAATTGCGATGCCATGTCTTCGGATCCCAGACCGTCGCCAATAGCCAATTGTGCAGCTCTTGTGTGACGTAAATAAAGTACCTACCTACCCTCCATCATACAAGATGATTAGAGATTCCTCTAAATAAATTTTTAAAAATCTTGTCAACAGTGAATTAAAAATTAACTCAGATTAGATGTCGCAAATTTATATTAAAACTTGGAAAAAAATGCCAATCAAATTGTCACCATTCAGGAAGGCAAGATTTAAATACACCGACATTTTTTGCCTGATTTAATCGCTTTACACCGTTTTTAAATTTAGTTAAAGATGATTTATCATCCATAATTTTGCCGTCCTCGAAAGAGAGTCGCCAGGTTATGTTTTTCCTCATTTAAATATTGATTTTCAACCCCTCATGTACATGTTTCATTTTCACTCCTTTTTAATTAAAATATGTATATTAGGCTGGTGGACACATATAAATTACGGATAGAACTGCTCAAAAGAACCACAAAATTAAAACATTATCAAATCTAATTCGTTAAATCTTGAATTCGAAGCACAAAATTTGTAACATTTTTGAGAATTATTAATGTTTAATAAAAGACTATCTTTCAAATGAACATTAAAAAATCGTTACGACAACGAGATAAGAGGAATGTTCTTTTTATCAATAATTTTTTTCTAGCTTTATAGTGATAAGGTGTGAAATTATATTTCAGACTTTAAAATATAGAAAGTAATTTTAAATTTTGAGATTTTTAAAATCTGCATTTTAAATTAATTATTTTTTCTTTTGCTTTAAATCTAGTCTATTCTAAAGACAAATTAAAGTGTGAATATTTTATATAATTTCAAAATTGTTTGTATTCAAAAATATCAGCGGTTTAGGAACGTTTCATTGAAAATTTGTGTGTGTTTTGGTAAATTTAATAAAATTCAAAATGTTTCAAAACTAGAAATCCTTCTAAATATTTTTTTTTTTGGGTAAAACTTAAAAAAATAGTTCTAAAAATGTTTCAATCTGAATATTATTACTTAGTTAAAAAGACAAAGGGTATTAAAATACCCTTTTTATATTTTAACTTCGAATAATTCTCTAACTTTATTTATTTGACATCTTATGCAATAGTTGTTAAATTATTTTCGTGATATTTTATTTAATAACCAGTGTTGAAGAGAGGTGTTATTTTGTGGTTTACAACTATCAATATTCAATTCCTTAGTCTTGTCATTTTGAATCATACCTAGAAGATAAGGAAACACCAGGTTAAAGCATTGCACAGCCTAGCCTTCGTTGAAGATTTTTTGATTGAACTAATCGCATTAGCGTTACATGGAGAGGAAAATTGCGAAAATATCCTATGGTTAGGAGTCCATCCCATAATCTGTCTACCACTGAAGTTATTTTATGTGAGCACTGTGATCATTGCTCGTATCGACCAGTCATCACTAAGATTCGAACCTGATCACCTCATTGGTCTCGAGTGCTCAAACAACACCTTCTTGAAAAAGGAAGGCCTCCGCAGGGATCAATTTAGCAATCTGATGTAACGAACATATACTACGCAGATCACGAAATGTGTCACTGAGTTCGGACAACTAAATTGCGCAGTAGAGAAGAAATACGAAATATGTCACTACGATCGGACTACTAAAGGATTTGATTTCTCGTTTATGGTAACCTGTGCAGAGGCCTTCTCTTATCGAGGAGATGCTGGCTCCAATTCCTGACCCATTGCAACTCAATATTGAAATATTATTTTTATACAGCTAATCAGGGATTGAAAATGAGTTTTTTGCACTTGGATATATTAGGTAATTTTTGCTGGATAACTTTCAAATGCCTATTTTAGTAACATAGTTTTCAGTATTACAGCTAATTTTTATTTCACTAAGTTAATTGTTTTAGTGAACTTTTAGTTCACGGGTTTTTACACTATCTGTGATTTAAAGGTAAGTTTTAAAGTAAGTTTTAAGGCGCCCTTTTTTAGTTTTAGATAGATCTTTTCTTATATTTAATCTAATTTCATAATAAATTCATACGTTTTATAACTCATCGTTTTAAGTTATAAAGTAAAAAATAAAGCATTCCACAACAGACTATTGTGGACCAGGGAGAACTCCCTATAAATATTTTTGAGCTATATGACAAATGATTATAAAATTATAGTACTTTACTAACCAGTAATGAACTCTATTAATTATATTGCAATTTGGATTTTTTTCTGTGTTTTTGTTTCATTTTTATTTCGTAGCATTAAACGTTTACCATAAAGCTAACTTTTGAAACCTCCAAAGCCAAATTACAGTTTTTAAAATGATGTAAAAATGTGTGTTTCTTCAGCATTTTTTCGATTATTAATAAATGAGTTAATAAAAAGGACTAAATAATTATAAAAAAGATTTTTTACATGGAATTAGCTTTGGATAAGCGAATTTTATTATTATTCGCAACAATATTTCAATTCGCTTTAAGGCTTCCCGTTATTTCGAGGAATACGCAAAAAATGAAATTAACGATAAGAGGTCAAAACTCTCGACTTTTTCGCTGTCTAAAGTTTATGGTCTAAACTATTTTACTGTAACCTCCCTCATATTTTTAAGGTCTTAAAATCTCATAAATTTATTCATTCATATAGTGAGTGAAAGATTCTACAATGGGGATTCTGCAATTTATATTTTTTCGCATAAAGAGATAATATTAAAAGAAAAAATGTTGAACAAAATAGTTTCCTATGGTCTCTTAAATTTAATGAAAAAAAATTTAACAAAATATTCGATTTATGAAAGGAGCTTACTTCAAAGAATATTGAGAGTCTAAATAATTGATTAACGCAAAAACATTTTGCCTGAAAACGAATAATGTTGATGGGATAAACAGGGAAGACATAAGTTTCTTTCGTAGCGGAAAAAATTGCTTCAGAAGAAAAAGTTTTTTTCTAACTGAAGTGAAGCTATATATATATATATATATATATATATAAATNACTTAAAAATGCACATCTCTCTCTCTCTATATATTTATATATATATATTTATATATATATATTTATAATTTTTTAAACAGTTTGAAAATTCTAGCTAGTTTAAGCAATAGTATAAATTTCTCAAGTTATTTGACATATCAGATGAAAACTAAAAAATAATTATTAGAAAGAAATTTTCTGAATTTCTTAAAGAAAATACATCACTCTTATACTGAAAAAACTATGGTGCAATACTGCTTTGAGTCATGTGTTTAAAGACCAAAACTCTGAGCCTGACAAATGCAGGGGCATACGGGGCAGTTGCCCCGGGGCTCACATCAGACGGGGCCCCCAAATCGAATAGAAGGTTTATTTTAGGTTTCCTTCATTAATGAAATTTTTTAAAAGAAAATATCTGTACAGTTTAAAATCCGTCAGATTTAAGCCAGCTTCATCATTAATCTATCGTATGAACACAAAAAAACTATATTTCGTAAATCCATGACTTTCCAGTGAGAAATTCAACTGAATTTTTGCAATTACGATGGACAAATTTGGCCATTCAAAATGCTGCATTTTTTCACATCGCAAAATACGATATGTTTACCAAAATACAGGCTTCTGATTGGCTTAAGTGAGCCATCGTAATTGGATAAACTTAGCTGAATTCCGCCCTAATATCAGCAAGGATGCGAATTATTCGCAGCTAGATGACAAAATTAACAATCAGAAAACTGCATTCAGCATGATGGACATAGAATTGTCAGAAAATCAGTAAAATAGACAGAACGATATTTCGCTTGACCATTGGAGGGAGGTTACAGTAAAATAGTTTAGACCATAAACTTTAGACAGCGAAAAAGTTGAGAGTTTTGACCTCTTATCGTTAATTTCATTTTTTGCGTATTCCTCGAAATAACGGGAATTTTAGGTACTAATCAATTTTTTGTTATGTATGTATAATGAGGTGAAAAATTTAAATACCTCTATGACGTTCAGTTCTTCACTACTGAATTAGTGAAGCAGAGGAGGGCCCCCTAAGAAGTTTTTGTCCCGGGCCCAACTACGCTACGTCGGGCCTTGCCAAACTATCAAGTGAACGAACACTTTATTACAGGTTAACACGATGATGTGTAATTGCGTTGGGTATAATATGACGTAAGTACGCCAGAGATATATGAGATCTCATTCATAACTAATAGTCAACCATTCGGTTGCATTCTAAATGTGTTTCATGTTTTATTTGTAATAAATGCATCTGTGTATGCAATCTGTTGAATGAATAATACAACTAACTGACATAAATCCACATTCCCCACAAAAGAAGAAAAATGGAATATTTATGTATCTTGATCTGCCGCGCCAACTACAATTGCCAAGATGCCAAATAGATTTTAAACTAGCATCTTAACTATAAGCAATACTCGCGCGAGGGGTAAACGATAAATAATTATATCTCAGAATTACGTGCATTAGCTATTCCCTGTGAATATTCAGAAAATATGCTTAACACTATGTTCAGGGATGCTTTTACATTGGTGTTAAGGGATCAGTCAATTCTTGATAGATTATTTGAAGAAGATGACATTGATAACGAAAAATACTCTAAAAATAGCTTAGGAATTATGAAAATAGCTTTTGAGACTGCGGAAAATCGCTGACGTCTGATCTCTAAAGGCGCGGCAAAACGAAACTCACAAAACTCATAAAACATCCTTTAAGTAGGTCATCAATTAAGTATTCCAATCCGAAACCAAAATCCCAGATGTGCTTCGTTCAAAGAAAAACAGATCGAATAGATTTCTGTTCGCGTTGTTTAGGTGATCGTAATAAATTTATTTGTGAGTTTATTTAAGCTAAATGCGGGCTTTGTAAGAAAATCGGATGTATCGGAAAGACATGTTATGCTAAGAAAAATTAATTTGGACGAGTAAAAAAAAATCGATGTTGGACACATTTTTTGCGAAAATAATGATGAAATTAATTTGCATAAATTAAAACCAGTTAATGTTTTCGTAAATGAGGAGGAACCAATAAAAACTCCTATTGTGATAACGGTAAAAATTTAAATAAACCAGTTCGAATGGAATTTGATGTAGGCGGAACAGTTTCGGTAATGAGTTTAAAGAAATTTCAAAAAATTTCGAAAAAAGAAATTCATCCATTGAAATTAGTTTCTAAAACTTATAAACTAAGAGTCTGAAAAGATTATTCCTTTAGGCTACGTCACAGTAATAGTAGCGTATCGAAACCAAAAACGAAATACATAGCTGAGGAAGATTTAGATACCATTTTTGGACGCGATTGGCTTTATGAAACTAATTATGATTGGAATTATATTAAAATGTTTTGAAGATCGAGTAATTTAAAATGAAAGAAATTACTTGATAAATATTTATAAATTTCTGATCGTAATTTAGGTGAAATATTTAACTAACTGTGAAGTAGAAATGAAATTAAAACCTTATGCTGTACCAGTTTTTCACCGAGCTAGGTCGGTATCGTTCACGTTAAAAAATCGCGTGGAAAACTAAATTAATAGACTTGAAAAAGATGTTATCATTGATTAATTCAATGATAACATCTCAGTGATCAGTGGGACACACCTGCTGTCTCCGTAGATTAGATTATGTGTGGGCTACTTAGTGACGCTTGAACCTGATTTTAGAAGAGAGGCAGAAGAAATAATCCAAAGAGGGGAATTTGAATTCAAAAATCGATAATTCAAAGTTGGAGATTACGTTGCTGTTAAAAACTATAGAAAACCAGACGCGAAGCGGAAATCGGGAACAGTAGTAAGTCATGATGGACAACTACAGTATGCTGTCAACTTCAATGCAACTATGAAGACCCCAAGTTGAACAGATTTTAAGAGGTAGTCAGTATAAAGATAACGAACGGTCTGAATTTTCAGTATTTTAAGGGGTGAATATTAATATGCTAATGCAGATATGCTAATTAGTTATCGCTGACTGTTAATTAAGCAACAGAATCAGGGACAAAAACGTATTTTCTCTGAATAAACATACATTTTTTACTACGAATTTGAATTTTTGAGTATCAAAACATAAGAGTTATTCGTAATCAGGAAAATATGGTCCCGACAATTTAGTCAGGAGAGCTGTCGACAGTATGGGTCCCTTAAAGTTAATTTCCCATTTTGCAGTATTGTAAGAATCTTGGTAATAAATAGGAAAAACTTAGCATCTAATTGTAAAATTTTCAAAGAAAATACCAAGTAAAAACAATTTTTACTAGTTTTTTTAATTTTATTTATTATTTTAGTTATTAAGGCTAGATAAAATAATGAATTTTTAGGCATACAAATTTTTGGATCATTTTAAACTATGCAAGTTAAAGTGTCAAAATTCAAACAGAATTGTTCAAATAGCTTTTGAGAAATAGAATTTCAAACTATGGATTTAGTAGAAATTTCATAAATCAGGAAGTATTAGACCAATTTCGCTCAATTTTTTTTATTTTGTTATTCAAAATTACATTGTTTAAATTGTCTTAAAAATTTGCAGACTTGAATATTTCTTCAACTCTCATTAAATAAAATGACTCAGTGGTTAAGACACTAAACCGTCATTGTGAAGTACTTGGATCAATTCTCAGTAGCAGCTTGAAACGCACCCATCTTCAATTCCATGGGTACCAGCTAGTGGTCTGCGCACAATGACGACCACATTGCCACAGTTATGCAGTTGGTCACAAAATTGTGAGGCTTCAACTTCCATGACTCCCTGGCCTACACTTGGCTGTTGAGGGAATGCTTTTTTAATTAAATAAAATAATAAATAGGACAAAAAATTATAAGTTTTTTTTTACAAGGAATTAACTTTGGATAAACAGATTTTATAATTGTGGGCAAAATATTCATTCTGCCTTAAAACTTTAAAAGGGATGGGTAAATATGCAGAAAGTGAAACTAACATTGAAGAGTCCAAAATTAAGGGATCTTAACTTCGACATAAACTATTGGGAAAAATTTTTTCTAAACTGCAGATATTTCCTATATTTTGAGGGTCAATTATCCAAATTCGCTTAAAAAAATTGTGTTTATTCAGAAAAAGTACGTCTTTGTTTGTGATTCCATGACTTAAAATCTGTACTACTTAATTACATGACTAAAATCTACACCCTCGTAGCATCAAGATTGAGTTTTATTTCTTGACTCACACTAAAGGATGTAAATTAAAAAAAAAAAAAAAAAGGATGCCATCCTGAATAACTTTGACGTACTGACTGAATTTTCAAGTACTATGTCTATGTTTAATGGTCCGAGAGCTTAACCTTAAATATTCTGCTTAATCAGTGTAGACATATTTTAAGTTACGAAATCAGACACGATAACATGCTTCTCTGCATTAGCATGTCAAAGAATTTCGATTTTTGATCCTCAAAATATGGAGGACTGCCGCAAGTATTACATAAAAGGGTATAATAGAGTTTATTTTTATAATTATATATAAAAAATAGTGAAATATCAAAATAAAAATTTATAAATACTGTTGATTCCGCCAATTACATACTAATCATAATTATTACAGCAATTCACATAGTAAATTCCAATTATAGTCTTCAAATTTTTATACTATACTAATTTTATTTTATTTTATTTATACTAATTTTTATACTATACTTTACTAATCATAATCACAACAACAATTCACATAGTAAATTCCAATTATAGTCTTCTAATTTTTATACTATACTAATTTTATTTTATTTTATAATGCTAATTTTTATACTATACTTTACTAATCATAATCCCTGCAACAATTCCTATTGTAAATTCTAATTATAGTCTTCGAATTTTTATAATCAATTACTGATGATCAAGTCATCGATTAAGTACTATGATATAAAGATTTTAAAATTTTGTATGTAACTAAAAAATTGCAAAAAAATATTTACTATCTTTCCTTTAAAAAAGTAGATGCAAGAATTTTTAAATCTCTGGTATTATAATGAATTTTATTTGATCAAATTCAAATTATTCTTATCAATAAATAACTGTTTTGTTCACTTTTTGTTTTCTCCTTTGCGTAAAAATGTTTTTTATTTCTTCCGGTTTTTCCAGTTTCTTCCAGTATCCTGGAAGTAATCTCAGCCCCTTCGTTTTTTAATATATTATTTATATTAAACCATTAATTATTTATAGGATGTTTATTCCCCATTCTTGTTATAAAATAACTTTTGAGAACAATTTGAACGTTCTAATAATTTTTTTCAAAAGTTATTCAGAGATATGTCCTTGACAACGCTTTTTTGAACTCTAAAACCCAATATGATAAACCTTAAAAAATATTAAAAGTTTTGAATGACATTTTTAAGGAACATTTGACATTTTAAAGTTTTGATGACATTTATACGGAGAAAAACGAAACCTATAATATTATCATAATTTGCTTTTAATAAATAATTAAAGTTTTTAAGAATGAAAAAATAAAAATAATAACATGAAAAAATAATATTAATAAAAAAGATTCTTATGTCCCAGATTCATTTGATTATCCGGGTATTTTGCACTAAGCTATGGAGTTGATCCGTTTGATTCCGATTTCGGTCCTTTTGCCACATAAATTATTTTTTTGTGTATCTTAACACCAAAAATGGTGGCAACTATTTTACAACTAAGTGGTGTAGGGTAACATCATAGATAACTCACCTTTGTGCTCCACTACATAAGAAGAATGCTTGGAGCAAAGTAGCTGCCACCATTTTTGGTGTCCAGTAACACTTAACTTTATGAATACAGCAAGATAAGTTGCACATAATAGTTAGCAAAGTTAATTGTAAGAGACAAGATAACGTAAGTATCAATAACATAGGGTTAATATACACATTAATTTTTAAAATAAAACTAATTACATTATATTAATAATAATTAAACAAAAGCACCGACAGAATATTAAGACGAATTTGAACTGAAGTCTATAGAAATTACGAATTAATAAAATTAGTTAATAAAATTCACGGAAATATAAAAACTAAAATCTATTTATCCTTACTACACAACTGAAAACGTGCATACATATTTTAACGGCGAATTTTTGTTTTTGTAGGTGTACAATAGCGAAGAAGACAACTAACTCAAGCCAATTCGTTCTGGATTGCAAACAATTAGCTGACAATATTCAAAGCAGAGCCGCGATGGCTCAGGGGATAGAGCGTTCGCCTTCCAATGTGGCGAACCGGATTCGAATCCCAGTCGTTACGAATTCCGCATCCGGCTAGTACCGATCACAGTGCTAACTTGAAATATCCTCAGTGGTAGACGAATCATGGGTTAGAGTTCCTTTATAGTCAGGCTAACCGCGGGAGGTTCTCGTGATCTTCCTCCCCATGTAACGCAATTGCGGGTTAGCTCCATCAAAAAATCCTCCACGAAGGAAACATTTCTCCCAATACTCGATCCAGGAGTTCCCTTGTCTTCTGGATTGCGCTCTAAATTACAAGGCTACAGAGTTGAACATTAGCAGTCGTAAACCCATAAAAAATTGTGTCGGCTGTTCAACGACGGTAATAAAGTTATAAAATAAAATATTCAAAGCAAGAGCCTTGGTGGCTCAGGGGATAGAACGTTCGCCTTCCAATGAGGTGAACCGGGTCCGATGGTTGGTAGATATAATTTCCGCGCCGGGTTAGCATTGACCACAGTGCTGACGTAAAATATCCTCAGTGGTAGAAGAATCTTAGCTCAGAGTCTCCTTGCTGTCTGGCTAACCGTGGGAAGTTTTCATTGATTTCCTCTCCATGTAACACAAATGCGGGTCAGTTCCCTCAAAAAGTCCTCTACGAAGGCAAAATGTCTCCCAATACTTGATCCGGAAGTTCCCTTGTCTTCTGAATTGGGCTCAAAATTACAAGGCTACGGAGTTGAGCATTAGTAGTCGTACACCGAAAAAATTGGATCTGCTGTTCAACGGCGTAAAATAAAATAAAACATTCAAAGCCATTGATATTTTCTGAAACGAAAATAATTCAAATATAGTGTGAATGCGCGTGAGATTGGTGTAAGTTTTGTTTAGATTCAAATTATTCCCTTTAAATTGCATTTGAATGCTCGATATGGTGTAAAGTGTTCTTTCATACAATTTGTTCAACATCATATTCGGGGAGATATTACTTCTTAGTTTTTACAGTTCGACTCCAACCTTGATTTATTTTCTACATGCATAATTAAAATGCTTCCAGAAAAAAATAAGAGCAATAAAAGTAATATATCTTTGAATAAGTATTCTATAAGAATGAATGTTACGATTTTCCTCTCTAAGAATTTTTCATAAAATAAATTGTTCTAGTACTTTTTTTTTTGGCAGTTACAAATCTTGCGCATTTTCTGAAAAAAATTGATTTTGGGGACAAAATCAACTTTTTGGGGACATTACAAAAATAGTTTATAATAGAATTCCTTGAAACTTTATTTTTATAAAGTTTTGAACTGAAAGCTGAGATCTAAGTGAGGATTTATTATTTTTATTATGGTTTAGGATAGAATGCTTAGAATATTTCTTTAAAAAATCAATAATAATCAATATATTCAGTTCTATCTCATTGCATATTAGGTATTTTTTAAAGGTTTAAGTTCAAAACACGTTTAACCGTATTATTGGTCTAGAAAAAAATATTTCAATATTTATGCGTTACAATTTGCTGTAGAGCTGTTAATGTGACATAAAAATTATAGTTTTAATGCTCAAATTATGCCTTTATTTTGAAAAAAAAAAAATTATGAATTTCTAAACCTTATTTTAAATTACTGACCAAAGTCGAGCAAATTTTTTCCCGACTTTTGCAAATTTTTTTTCATCTCTAACTATGATTTCTCACCTTGAGCTATGCTCTTTTTAAGAAGATAAATATAATAGATGAATTTTAGAACAATTATAATGAAAAAAATTTCATGTGACATGAATTGTTTTCATAAAAATGGGCCGCTTTTATAATTTGTTGTCCATCTAAAAATTTTTTTAATTCGAAACTTTATAAGAAGAGATTAAATAGGCACTTTTAAGAACAAAAAATATATTAATTTATAAAAAAAAAGTTAAAATCTTATTTTAACGAGTTGAAATGTCAGAAACATATAATGCTTTTCTCAGAATTATTTTCCCGAAATTTTATTCTTTCCTATTGTGTCTCCAAAAATGTAAGTTTTTTGCACAACCGCACTGCTAAAATAGACTTTTTTTAAACTAATGGATTGGAATTTAAGTATGGCAACCCTTGTTTATCGGTAAAAATCTGAGCAGTGTTCTATGTTTAGTTGATTTAAGCTGATTGATTAATAGCTGGGTAATTTAGCTTATTAGATTTACAATTAAAAAGAATTTTAATATTTTTAGGGCAGTTTAACTTTTTAATTTATTAAAAATATCATGTCTGTTACCCTACCAAGTAACAGGCATGTCATGTTCGGTAATAAACATTACATAACAAAAACACTTCCTTTATGTAACTTCAATATAATAATATTAAAGTTGCATAAAAGAAGTTAAAATAATAGTAATTGTTGCAACAAACATGACAGATTTTATCGCATTTGGCTAAAGTAAATGTATCAATTAAAAATTATTAAAAAATAAAATTCAAAGAGCTTTATAAAAAGCATAGTATGCATCAATTATACGCGTTTAATTATTTTTGAAAATCACATATAATTATATTTAATTTATTATATTTTAATTAAATATTTTAACTACTTATTTTTAGTTACAATAATTATATTTATATACAAAAGAGATTGCAAATGCTACCGAATCTTAAAAATGGTCCACAATTCCGAAGAAATATTAGTCCAGAATAATTTATTCCGAGAATATCATTTATTATTCTGTTTAAAATGATAAATGATCCTCTCATAACTAATTGATTATTTAAAAATTTAAATTTAAATTTTATTATTAATATAAAAGCTCTATGGGAAGTATCAACATGTAAAAAAGAAAGAGTTATGGTAACAAATATGACAGTTTTTATTGTATCTAGCAAATATTACATATCCTTATCAATTACTTATTTTAGAGATTTCAAATGACTCAGAATTATGAAAATAGCCCATATATTCAGAAGAAATACTTAATTATGAAAAGGTTATTAAGAATATCATTAAAATATCACGAAGAAAACTCCTGAATTGAGAGATTCCCTAAGGTATCTGACAAATAATCTAATTTATAGAAATTCCAGATAAACCCCCCAAGAGAATATGCGTGCGCAACTTTCACTTCAAAGTGTTTCTCTACGTGTATCGATTCAAAACCTCTCTTTAGATAGACTATTTTTTAAATGAAAAACAAATAAACAATTTTATTGTTTTTAAAGCTACTGATTTCACTTTAAGGTAATGATTTCGCTTTTAAGCATGCATAATTTTTTATGCTTTGGAAAAAATTTCGATAAAATCAATCGGGAAAGATTACATTTTGATAAAAAAATTTGCATATACTATTGAAATTGTTTTAATATAGTTTCAAGGTTGCTTATTTGAGAAGCAACATCTCGCAAATAATATAATTGAAAGCTTTAAAATGAGTATTGTCTTAATATGCCTTAAGAAGTGCGTGCAGTGGTTAGAAATCATTAAAAAAAATCTTGATAATGTCTTATTGTTCCTTGAACAGTCAGTGTAGTTTTCATGTTGTCAATCGGTGTTGTTTATTATCATAAAAGAAATCTTTATTAATGTCTCACTAATTTTAGGGAAGTCAGTGTAGTTTTCATGTAATCAGTCAGTGTTGTTGGTAATCATAAAAGAAATCTTTATTAATGTCTCACTAATTTTAGGGAAGTCAGTGTAGTTTTCATGTAATCAGTCAGTGTTGTTGATAATCATAAAAGAAATCTTTATGAATGTCTCACTAATTTTAGGGAAGTCAGTGTAATTTTCATGTTGTCAGTCAGTATTGTTGATAATCATAAAAGAAATCTTTATTAATGTCTCACTAATTTCAGGGAAGTCAATGCAGTTTTCATGTTGTCAGTCAGTGTTGTTGATAATCATAAAAGAAATCTTTATTAATGTCTCACTAATTTCAGGGAAGTCAATGTAGTTTTCCTGTAGTCAGTCAGTGTTGTTGATATCATGAAAGAAATTTTTATTTTTGTCTCACTGATCTTAGGGAAGTTGGTATAGTTTTCATGCAGTCAGTCAACGCTGTTGACAATAATAAAAGAAATCTTTATTAGTGTCTCGCCGATTTTTCAGCAGTCAGTAAAGCTTTCATGTTTTCATGTTATCAGCGAATGTTGTTTATAATCATAAAAGAAATCTCTATTAATGTTTCACTTATTTTTGGCCAGTCATTGTAGTTTTCATGTTCTCAGTTAGTGTTGTTGATAATCACAAACAAAATCTTAATAATAAATATTATTTTATTGTGTCTTAAGTAGTGTGGTTATGTCAAGCCTGCGTGTTTATGTGTAACAATAAATAAATGCATTTGCTTTAAATACATATGCAGAATCTTGTGTTCAATACAAAAAAATGGATTTATTGTTGAACTGAAGAACATATAATAAAAATTTGAGAAAGAAAGTACAAAAATATTGTACCCGCTACCTCTACACATTAGAGCGTTTGGCAAAGAGACTATAACCCTTCACTCCTTAGCACCATTTAATAAATACCTATTTGACTAAGAGGTGTTTATTAAATGGTTAATCTCAAAATTAAATTTAAATGCTATATAACACAGCTATTAAAATTAAACTCCAATTTCAGAGTTTATTGTTAAAAATACATGTTCCGAAAAGACTACCATTAGTGTGCATTTGTAGCAACCTTATAAGAAATGTACACTCATTTGGGACCACAAACATATATTTAAGATTAAAAAAACTCTTTCAAACTCTGAAAAAACCTCAGAACTGGAAATTGAACGTCAAAAAGAACTTCAAAGGTTTGATTGAGGGAAAAAATAGACACTAGTTGAGTGACGATTGTAAGAAATACCTACAAGTTTCAACCTTCAATTAAATCTACATATTACATATACCTTCTTTTATTTTTGTAGCGCTTTCATTTTCCCATGGCTTTGCTATCCCCAATGCGTATACTTTTTTGATTTCCTTTCTGAAGAAGATTCTTAAAATACATATTAAGGGATGATTTTCACTTTATGATCTGAACGATGATCTTTATGATTTAAAGGATGATCTTTACTTAATTAAATGAAGATGTTACCTCGGTAATCCAAATATTCAATTCTCAGATGTCGTCTGATCTCAATTACTACGCATATCCCGGTTCGTACCGACTACAATACTGACGTAATTTATTATCAGTGGTAGTCGGATTATAGTCCACGCGTCATCAGGCTAATCGGGGGAGGTTTCCGTAGTTTTGCTCACCATGTAACGCAAATACGGGTTGGTTCTATCAAAACGTTCTAATTTGCTCTATTTGCTTGATTCAGTAGTTTCCTTGTCTTCTGACTTGAGTTCAAAATTAGAAGGCTAAGGAGTTGAATACCGTTGGTCGTAAACCAAAAGATGTGTTAGCTGTTCTACACCGGTTGCAAAATTAAATGAAACTGCTACGTATGATCAAATGTCCACTTTGTATTTATAAATATTAAATTTTATGCATTACTAGTTTTAATATTTTTCTTTAAAATCTGGGGGGTTGTGTGCGTAGCTAACTTTATTCAAATTACATAAGCATTAGCAGTTAAATTTTAAATAATATAAATTCAATTAAATTGAATGTGAATTAAATAATTTGGCTTTTAGTATTAAACATAATTGCGGTGAATATAAAATGTATTTTATCTCTCATTCTGATGATAACTCATGTGTAATTATTGCAACTAATGTAATTGTGATTGAAATGATTGTAAAATAAATATTTTTGCACTAAGCATGATTGAGGCAGATTGATTATGTATATAAAAGGAATTTCATCGGTGTCAATTCGGTGAAAACTCAATTGTAATGAATGACTTAACTTCAATCAATGACTTCTGCTCTCTGCATCTGAGTAATTTATTCTCACACAGAATTAATTCCGTAGTGTTGATCGCTGTCGCATGTCAGACCTTTTGAGCTGATAGAAACGCATCAGTTCTCGGACATCATTTTATTACTATAGAATGAATCAGTACCGAAATCATTCAAAAAAATATTGGAATGATCCCGTTTTCTTGCTGTTATAACCGTTGCTGAATAGCCGACCCAATTTTTTGGGGTTTTTGACTGCTAATGTCCAACTCGGTGGTCTTGTAATTTTGAACCCTATCCAGAAGACAAGAAAACTCCTGGATAAAGTATTGGGAGAAATTTGCCTTCGTGGAGGACATTTTAATGGAACTAACACGCATTTACCTTACATTGAGAGGGAAACCACGAAAACCTCTCACGGTTAGCCTGATGGCAAGGGGACTCGAACCCATGATCCGTCTATCACTGAGGATATTTTAGGTCAGCACTGTGGTCGGTGCAAGCCTGGAAAAAAGTAGTTGGAAAAAAAAGAACGTTTTTCGTTCAAATTATAAATTTATCATTTATTAATTTCGTATGCTAAAGAAATTTCATTAATAATTAACTGTTTCTCTTAGTTCTAATTAACCACGCATAATTACAAATTTGAAAAATTATTCTCTGGAAGCCGAAAAAGACACCGGCGTTTTATGTTGCATTTCATAATCAAAAAGTTTTAAAATGCTAAATAGAATATATTTTATTTATTTTGATCATTTAGGTCAAAATACAAAATAATGAATAATAATAATAAATAATGAATAATAATAATAATAATAAAAAATAATGAAAAAAAGTAGTAAAAATATGTTAATTAAAAATTAAAAATAATGAATAATAATAATAATACAAAATAATGAAATAGAGTAGTAAAAATATGTTTATTAAAAATTGTACGTCAAAGGGTTAATAAATGAATTAAACGTTCCTTGAAGAAGAAACAGTAATCTCTTAAATCTTGCTAGCAGTAGGTATTCTTCACAACAATAGCAATAGCAGCACAAAAAAATAAGAAATAACACACTAACTTTATTAATGAATGTTTCTGAACTGGTAAACTCTAAGAAGGTGAGTTTTATATTCTAAAACAAACATTAATTACATTTTTTAAATCGGTAATCTTGAAATGAATTTTTGAGAGCTGTTAAAAATGTTGCCGAAAAAAGATTACACTAATTGCTCTAATGTTGATCGAATAAAACGAATGAATCTCAGAAGAATCTTTTAACGATCGTTTGACTCCCCTTTATCGATCCATTCATTGCTTACACTTTTTAAGGTTATCATTTGGAATTGAATGTTCTTTTCCTTCAAGACGTTTTTCAATTCTTAGTTAACATTTAACATTCATTTCTCTTTAAGCTTGTCTTTATTCATTAGGGCATATTTAGTATTTTCTAAACCTTATTTGCAACACACAAATACAAAATGAATTTTGTTTTAAATTTCGTTTAATTGTGCTTTTTTTAATTTAATACATACTTTCAAGGCTTATATATGTTACGATCAAAGTGATGAATGCAATTATTAATAATAATAATAACTAGTGGTCATAAATAGTAACCATGTCTTTTAATAATAATTGTGATAAAAATGCAATTTAATCTCTCGAAATAGTCTTTATTATTGCTGATTTTTGACCATGTTTGGTAATTATTAATAATCTCAGGTTCATACGGTAAATTCTCACAAGTATTCACAAGAACCAATTTATTTGACTATCACTTAAGACTTTCTTTAACAATAATGACCAAATAATCACATTTGCGTCTAGCTCCTGACCAAGAAACTGCTTTACTCTGTGCAGTGCACATGCGTGGAAATTTTTCCATTTTTTTAAAAAAAATTTTCGCCCTCTATTTCTCGCTCCCGTAATATTTCCGGGCTGGAGTGTTCAGTACTAACGCGCCAATAAGAATGAAACTAATTAATTTCTTTTGCCAGGAAAACATTTTATTTCTCACTTTACACACCAGATGGTATTACCAGGATGCTGTTAAGGAAATTGTAGAATAGTTAGTTTACTTTAAACAGGTTGTCGGCACTAATCAAATTGCACTAATAAAAAAATAGGCACTTTTATGACCGTTTTCTTGAAAATTAACCGATCGTTAAGGGGTTGAACTTAAAACAAGTTTTCTAAGGAATATTGGTATATTTATTTTATTTGCCAAACTATATTGGCAATTTATCATAATAGCCTGGTCAATGTAATAAAATTTTATAAATTAATCCCTTTAACCGGTATATTAATAACTGTTATTATTAATAACTGTTTTTTATTATTAAAACTAAAAGATTAAACAAATGAATCGCAAAAGAGATAAATCTATTTTTTTTTTTGTCATTTCTATCAGTATTTTACGCACAGTTTCTCTTAAAAGTTTTTCTCAGAGGAATTTTCATAATTTTTTTACTGAAGTAGCTGAAAAATGAAATAAACGATGAATGGAATGAAATCGGAATGATATGCACTGCTTTGGGAAACAAAGAATTTATTCTTTCCAAGTATTAAAACTATAAACAGAGTTCATAAATAGATGACGCCATTTGCTCGAGACAAACTATAAAATATTATTTTCAAATGAACCACTATTTATAACAACAACGGTTCAGAACAGAATGCAATGAAAATAAATTCTTAAGAAAGGTTGTAGAAACCTGTGAAAAATCAACAACATGGAGAAATCTGAGGACAACAATAGAACACACTCCACAATTGTTCAGAACTCTTGAGCCAAAGCCTTTTAAAAGCGGCTCTATTTTATGATTAAATTTTACATTCCACATAAAATGAACCAAAAATTCAATTAACTTCCATCATTTTTAAGGTTTCACATGCATGCCAGCCGTTTAAATGGGAGATTTTTCTTGAATTGCAACCCACACAATTATCTAAAGTCATTTTGACCCTTAAGTAGCTATTAACGGACAAAATAGTAATAATGCTTTAGCATTTTATTTCTGCTTTAGAATGATTTTGACACGACATATAAATAAATTAATAAGACCTGATAATCGTGATGTTTCCAAGTGCTGAAAATTAAGCCTTAATTGTTATTTCAACAAATGTTTTACAGGGTTGAGATTCTTTTATCTCGAAAAGTGCTGAAACATTTTTGGTAGTCAGTTTTAGTTTGTAAAGTGAATACTTCTTTGAACAAAGGGCTATTTCTTTAATTTAATGGTAAGATTTTAATATTTACTCTTAGGTGAACGGAATCATAACGTAATAAAAAATTTTGTTAGCAGATAGGAGAGATTTGCTCTGGTAGGTCCTTTATTATAAGAAATGAATGAAACTTGGTAGTTGCTCTTTCTTAAGAGGACGCAATTACTTTTCATGGCAAATTTTCTATCACCTACAGAAGTAATACAAATTTTAAAGAACAGAAAAATTAGTTGAGATAAAGCTAGAGTATACCATGAAATTTCAAATTCTGAAAAAAAAAACTTTATGGTTTATCTTTGGCTTTCCTTTTATCTAAATTTCAAAATAACAAAAGAGGAGAAACAGAATTCACTATGAAAAGCTTCCGCACCGTCAAAGCGTTCTTAGAAGGAAAAATAATGTCCATAAATGGGGCTCTCTTTTAGCAAAAACGGTTAGATTTGCAATTGATTTTTTTAATTGGAGTTACTTTATTATAAAATTAGCAGCCAAGAGTAACTAGTTTTGTACGCCTCTTAATGCTTTCAGCGACGTCAATTTTTCCTTTAATACTTTTAATTGCTAAATTATAATTACATTTATTATTTTCGAAAATTATTTTGAGCTATAGTGATTACATATTAGCAAATATAGAATAATGACTGTATCACAATTTATTCAATTGACAGGCATGCGAAATTTAATAAATGAAGTAGAAAAAAGTCACAAGATACGTTAATGTACGGTCTGCCAAAATATTTTTTATTTATTCTACGTAATTGTGGTAAACGATTATGGAAAGCAGTATTTTCGTCGGTAAACCGTAAAATGCAAATCACATTTTCTGAAAACAAAACTGTAACTTTATATTTTTTCAGTTTTTTCATTCGTATGATTTAGCCAAAATTTTGTATTTTGCCATGCAAAATTACGTAATTTAAACCCTACAATATAAAATTTTTTCGACTATTGCCAAATAAAATGAAAAAAAAATTTCAATATTCCCTAAAATTAATTTTTTGCATGAAATATTCTTTGGACAAACGAATTTCATAGTTGTATGCAAAAATGTTTCAATTCACTTAAAAATTTCTCGAAATATGGTGAAGTATGCAAAGGAAAAAATAATAAAATTTAAGGGGCCAAAATTTTGAATCGCTTACTTGATCAAACGATGGGAACCCTAGTTCCAAGATTGCGGCTACCCCCTTTATTTTAAGGGTCAGAAATCCAAATCCGCCAAAAAAAAAAAAAAAAAAAAAAAAAAAAAAAAAAAAAAAAAAAANAAAATAAATAAATAAAAAAAAAAGAAAATTATGTTTATTCTCACAAAGTACGTTTTTGTGTCTGATTTCGTAATTTAAAATATCGACTGCAATAATTAATCAGCATATTTGGGGTTAGTTCCTCAAATCATTAAGATTGAGTCATAGAACATAAAGAACCCATCATTAGATCGAAAGTTATTCAGGGTAGTCCGCTTTTTTTTTTTTTTTTTTTTTTTTTTTTTTTTTTTTTTTTTNTTTTTTTTTTTTTTTTTTGTGCCTCTCTGTACTTTGGTATCGTATCACGAAATTTATGATAGCTTAGTATTCAACAGAAATCACATAGTATTGTAAAATCTATATAAGATATATTTATTTAGAGAGATTATGAGAGTTTATATCGATCATCGATTATGAGAGTTTATATCGATTCTTATGCGTATTTTAATAAATTGTTTTATGTTGAGGTACATACATATATTTAATAACTTTAACTTTTTGTGTTTTGTTCCATAATTTTAAAATTTCTCTCCCAAGAATAAAATTTTTTTTTTTTTATAATTATGTTAGATTCTTTAAAATAATTATTTATTTTGCGTAGTATGTGTAGTTAGAATAGTTTTGAAACTGATATCTAAAACAGTATGCAATGTAATTAGAAAAAAAAAATTTAAATTAATTCTTTTTAAAATTTATTTTGTTTGAAAATCTTAATTAAATATATTCATCATTGTATTTAAATAGACCACAATATAACCAAATGCATGTTTTGTCCTACTTTAGGTGCTATTTAACATTTGAAATATTTGTATTCTTTTACTTCCTTAAGACCTGTATGCGTACCTAAAATTATTATTCTCCTGGCATTATAATTCATATTTTTTTAAATCTTATTATGACTTATGGCAGTAAAATAGAAATTCGAAACTGTAAAATATTTTTTTGCTATATTCCTTGATACTTCAGTAGTAAGGAGGCTAAATAAACATACCCTTTTTCTAAAAAAAATTCTTAATCTCTCAACTAATTTGAATTTTTAGCCCTTAAAAGATGAGGAATACCGGTAATCTGGAAAATAGTTCAAATAATAGTTTGTCAGCTCAAAATTTTAGGCCTCTTAATGCAAATTTATTTTTTTAACACTTTCGCCATGTTGGAAATATTTAAAGGAAACAAAAAATATTTTGCACTCAATAAGAAATTTGTTCATTCAAAATTAATTCCGCATAAAAAAATATTATATCTTATTTTTTATTGTTTTTTGAGTTGTTTGACATAGAAATTTTAACTCAATTCAAACTAGGTAATATTTGAATGACGTAAATCCAAAATTTGATTGTAATCGGTCAAAAAGTTCTTAAAAACTGCTTTTTTTAAAAAAAATTTATAATTTTTTAAAAAAAATTTTATTGAACGGAAACTATTTCACCGAGTTTTCGTGTTTTGTCATTTGAACTTACATAAAATTGGGGCAAAAATTTACAATTCAAACATTTTCGATCACCATTAGACTAAATAATAAAATATAAATTTTAAGGTTCTTTTTTACTTTACTTGAAATTAAATTTGAATAAAAGAAATATGTCACTTTTTATTCGTTTTAATAGTTCCATGTAAGACGCGTACTGTTAAAGGGTTTCGACTAGACTAAACTATACATTTGATCACATAGAGGTAGAAATGCACCTACTTTTACAACCATGATTGATCATTCAATGTTTTATAGCAGCTATTTTTCAGAAAATTTTGGGAAAAAAACGTAATTTAATAAAAGATTAGCGTATATACATGAATAATTTTAGTTTGAGTGTAAAATGTAATTCTTAACAATGAAGAAAATGGCCCTTATTTCAAACCTTATTTAGTTTGAGTGTAAAATGTAATTCTTAACAATTAAGAAAAATGGCCCTTATTTCAAGCCTTATTCAGTTTGAGAGTAAAATGTAATTCTTAACAATTAAGAAAATGGTCCTTATTTCAAACCTTATTTAGTTTGAGTGTAAAATGTAATTCTTAACAATTAAGAAAATGGCCCTTATTTCAGACCTTATTTAGTTTGAGTGTAAAATGTAATTCTTAACAATTAAGAAAGTGGCCCTTATTTCAAACCAGCCCTTCTCAAAAGTTAAATTTTTTCGCAGGTTACAACTGTAACGAAATTTCTGGAAAAATCGAAGGCTACCGGCAGTTTATTGTAAATAGAATATCTTATAAAATTTTATTATTATTATTAGCAAAATTTAGCAACGAAACATCATCATTTGAACTAAAATGTTAATATTTCATCAAATAACTTAATATTTAAGAACGAATAAATTTGAATCATCCAAGTAGTTAAAACGACACTTTTCATGCAAGAGTTTTAAACGGAACAGTCCATTTGCTGATTTTTATATCAGAGTTTATTTGCTGATTTTTCATTGAACTGACAAAATTTTTAAGCTGACTAAGTTATGAATTTTCGATTTAAACTTATTAATTGTGGTTTTCTAGAATTACAAAAGTTTTTGAAATGGATTAAATAATAATTGAATCTGGAAAAGTTTGAGACTGATCTAGTACTGATTTTTACAGCAGTGTTTATTCATTGAATTTTTTATTGAATCTACAAAATTTCTACCATGACCTAGTATTGAAGTTTTGAATACAGTTTATTTATTCTGGTCTTCATGAATTGAGAAAGTTGTTAACATTAAATAAGTACTATTATTAAATAACTACAGCATTTTGGTTTTCTTGAATTTGGAATAATTTAAAACTATCCAAATACTGGCTTTTAAAAAAGAGTTTATTTACTTAAGTTTTCTTCAATAGAACAGATTTCCGAGCCTGAAACAAATGACTTTCATGAATTGAAACAAATTCGAGTTATCAAAAGGAACTAAATGAATAAAAAAGTAACGCGAAAAAAAATCAAATTTGTAGTTCTTAAATAAATCCTTATTTTCTTAAGCGAATGATGTCTAGCAGTCGTAATGAATAAATTAGCATATCTTGATAAATTTTTCGAGCTACGAAAATTGCAACTTTGTTTGAAAACACGCTCAACTAAATTTTTTTTCCGGGAGTTTTACTTAAAGAGGAGGGATTCAGTTGAAAATATTCTAACCCATTGCATCGCCGTTCAGAGAATCCATTAGGAAAACGGAATCCATTAGAAAAGGGAAAATGAGCGAGGACACGAAGGGAAAATCGATCTCTAAAATTAAATGTTCTGCTTTTAAAACCCATTAGGTGACATTTATGTTACAGCCTAATTTCATTATGTTTGTTAGGTACTTAACATTGGTTTTATATTGATTTTGCATGTCTTTTTAACTCTAAAATTAGTGTGCAATTTAAGAAATTTCGAAAGCTTTTTCGTCATAGTGCATAAAACCTTGTTACGAATCATTGCTATTTTTCATAACGAATTTGTAACAGTTTCTAAAAACTTAACAGTTAAGTTAAGCTTTGTACATCTCTAGCTAGAGCAATTTATGCTGAAAATGGCGCAAATTTTCAAAATGTAAGACATCCGGCAATTTTAAAGAATGAAAAGAGATTGTGATTACCAAAACCCATTAGATTCTCAAGGTGTATTATCTCTAAAATTGAATACTTTGCTTTTAAATTCCAATTGGATTTTAATGTGATATTTTATGTGATGTTTATCAGTCTAGTTTCATTATGTTTGTTAGGTACTTAATAAGGGTTTTATATTTATTTTACATGCCTTTTTAACTCTAAAAATAATTAACAAATAACGAATTTGTATCAGTTTCTCGAAACTTAACAGTTAGGTTAAGTTTTGTACATCTCTAAGTAGTGCAATTTATACTGAAAACAGCGCAAATTTTCAAAATGTACCAAATCGACAATTTTAAGGAATGAAAGGAGATTAGGATTAAAAGGGGGGGGGATTTTCAAGGGATATCTCTAAAATTGAATACTTCGCGTTTAAATTCCAATTGGGTTTAAATGTGATATTTATGTTATGTTTATCAGCCTAGTTTCATTAATGTTTGTTAAATATTAAACAATCTGTTTCTGTAATCTCTCATAGTTTCATATTTATTTAAGAAACCTTTATATAAAATAGACTACAACTCAAGTAATGTTTTTCCGAACCTTTACATGATAGTACATAATACCTATTATTAATGAATGATTACTCTGATTGTTGATAATTTGTAACAGTTTTCGTAACTTAAATGTTAGGTTAAATTTTGGAAATTCCATTTACGTTGATAATGAAAATGCACAAAATTTAATTAAGCAGAAAATCAGCAAGTTTTTGGAATAAAAAGCATTTTTGATCTAATCTTTTAATATTTGAAAAGCTGAGCAATAAAACAACTTTTAAAGACAAGATGACATGATAAGCAATCTCGCAACTTTTAATCGAGATTTACTTATTGTTTTTAGTGATTTTAATATAGATGAAAAAAATTTCTTTAAATGTGTGACATTTAAAAGAAAATTTATTACCATTTTTTCCCCTCGTTTTATTCCTTTTTTTTACGTTATTTAGTATAAAATTAAGGCTTTATATTGAAGATCTCAAACTTTGGCTTTTCAAATTTCCTTGAAAAATAGTTTTTTTTCAAAAAAAAGAAATAGTGATTACTAAGAGAGTAACAAGGAAAGTTTTGGTTATGTAAGGTAACAGATATGGATATTTTCAAACCTATGTCAATCATAAGACCTAAACTAGGAAAAACGCAATTGCAAGCATTGCGTGATTTATAAGAACATTCACTTAACAATTTTTTTATTTTATTATTTGTTTACATTTAATAAGGAGTAATTCTTAACACGCACGAAGAAAATATTTTTATGAGAAACGAGTGTGTCACTGATTTATATAAAATTTAAAAAAACTATAATAAGCTTGCAGTGTGTCTACTACGATAAAAATACAATTCCAATTCACTAGTATATAAGACATATTAGCTCAATTCTATGTCGGGGTATTTTTTCTTAGATGAAGGTTGATATTGTCGATAACTCTCCCCACATTGGTGACCTGGACATGATGTAAACACGCCTACCAAGACAGAAACTCCTACTTCGATTTGAAGACACTACCTCGATGGATGATCCACATTGAACAGTTGACTAGCTACATGTGACTGCGACATAATCACCCTCCTCGTGCTGTTGCTACCTTAGAGGAGTAATTTAGGTAGAGAGAACCAGTCCCCCATCCCTCGTTGCAAAGAACATCGTCACGTGATTCCTGGACGATTTTCCCTCCAGTAAACCCTCTCCCCATTCTTTTCCTATGGAGGTGAATTGATGAGCTGTGTTTTTAACTATAAAATTTTAAAAAAATGGTGGTATACTGCTGTGCATTTGGATGCTACAAAAAATTCATTAAAGGAGGACCTTTTACATTTCACAAGAAAGATTTTTATTCTTTTATATTCACTTATAAACATTTATTTTCTATTTATATGTTAGCACGTCAAGTTATGCAATGAATTTAATTGGTTTTAAACTAGCAAAATAGCAATTATTTTTTTATATTTTTATTTAAATTAATATATTATAATGTAGTTAACATTGATAGGCATTTTCATTACAATTAAATTTCATATTGATACAAATATTCTGATATTTTTACTCCTTTTCTGATAAAGCGCGTGCATCGGATTTGGCGCATTTCTTTCACGCCAATGTTTGCAAACAGATCGCTTTAATTTTCGCTCTGTAACTTTTATTGATGCATTAAAATAATTTTTTGTAATAATTTCAAGCGAATTTAATTATATATATTAAATGATTTAATTATATATTTAATACATTTCATGCAAAAAATAATTTTTTGGATCAAAACTAAAATTATCTTTTAGAAATTCCGTTATTAAATAAAATTTATAAGCCGAAGAATATATTTCTTATTATTTTATTATATAG
>NC_092215.1:47507934-47548928 GCF_043381705.1 Parasteatoda tepidariorum | reverse complement strand
AAATTTAATATAGACAGATATATATATATATATATATAACTCATAAAATAAGTTAAAAATAAAATATATCTAATATTTTTTATTTAATGTGTTCTACTTTCGTTTCAATTTTTGAGGGCTCCTTACACCATTGTATTGATATATTTTTCTTTGGCTATATTGATACAATATGAGTAAGCACTCCTCTTTGCGGATATAATCGTGTGAGCTGATGAAAAGGTTATATTTTTCCAATATTTCGTGTTTTAATATTTTTTAAATACATTTTAAAAAAAATATTTTTAATATCGTTGGCATCTACCGGTTTCCGAAGACACAACGAAATTGGTAATTTCGGAGACAAGAAAAATTCAAGAATGGCTTGAATGCATGTGAGTTTGGTGTAAGCATTCTCCATTAATGATGTTTATTTTTAAATACACTTTTAAAGTGTATATAATCACTTAATTTGGTGTAAAAAGGATATAAAGTGCAAGTCCACACTTTTTTTTTTAACATCAAATTTAGAAAGGTGCTCTGCCCACAATGCTTACAATGTATCGATAGTTTTGATTTGCTCAGTTTCGATATTGATACAAGTTTTAACAAAACTAATAATAACGCTTGTAAGGCGTGATATAGATTGCCAAAGCTGTCAACCTTCAACATTTTATGAGGGATTGCAAAGCAAAGGGAGATCTAAAGGGATTGGACAAAATAATGGAAACACTTTTATACTGACACATCTTTTGATCTATCTCAAAAATATCAGGAAAATCATTTTATAAATTTCGAAGTGTTTAGGTTATATGATTTCTCAACTATTTTTTTTTTGTCTTACTTTTAGTTCTATAACTATAAAAATATTCAATAATATTTAACAAAATTTTTGGTGCAATTTAAAATTAATAACAAAATTATTGTTTAAAATTTGAGAAAAAGTTGTTGAAAACTGCGAAAGATATGAGTAATTAAAGTAGTTCTGTTATACTGCTCATGCTGTTATAATGCGTATAATTTTTTTCTTCTTAATTTTGTAGTGAATCATATTTAGCAACTAATAAAAAAAAGTCTGATTGAATATCTTAAAAATTTAAAACGTTTCATGCAATTGTCTAAGTAGTATTTTTTCTACTTTTTTAATCTCTTAACGATCGGTTAATTTTCAAGAAAACAGTAAAAAAAGTGCCTATTTTGCCAAATACACGTATTTGATTAGTGCTGACATCTAGTTTAAAATAAACTAACTATCTGCAATTACCTTAAAAATATCCTGGTACTGCCATCTGCAGTGTAAAATGAGAAATAAAATGTTTTCCTGCAAAAGAAATGAATTAGCTTTATTCTTATTGGCGCGTTTCTACTGAACACTCCAACCCGGAAATATCACGGGAGCGAGAAATAGAGGGCGAAACCTCACCCCGTCATTTTCACGGGAGCGGGAAGGAAGGGGTTAAAGAAAAGCTCAAAATGATAAGGGATTTTCCACAAATATTATATTGTACTATTAGACAAGATTTATCAAAAATAACCCCAGAATTGTTGGGGATCATCCCCCATAAAAGTATGTTTTATTTCCTGATACAATCATATTTCAGTGTATGAACGTTTATTGAATCTTATCGTTAGTTATTTAAGCTTATCTTGTAATACAAAATAAATATTAGTAAAAAACCGCTTATCATTTTGAGTTTCCTTTAAAAAGTACAAAAACTTTGTACTAAGAAAATTGCTTAAATTTTTAAGATATTCAAATCAAATTTTTTTCATTATATGTCAAATACGATTCCCTACAAAATTAGGAAAAAAATTGTTAAATTTTTCCGAGCATGAGCAGCAGCATAAAAGAAATACTTTAATTATTCACATATGTTCGCAGTTTTAAAGAAATTTTTCTCAAATTTCAAAACAATAACTCTGTCAACAATTTCAAATTGCTCCAGAAAAAAATGGTGCTCTCAATTAATTTAATTAAAATATTTATTTGCGACACCTCTGATAAAAACAAATTTTTTTTTCTAAATTTATGATCGATAAATCGCTTTGAAAATTATGAGAAGGAAACCCTAGATATACTTTTATTTGTGATGTGGAAAGAAAATTTCTAATAAAGGTATTTCGAGTCACGGTGGCTCAGGGGATAGAGTGATCTCCTCCAAATGAGGTGTCCCAGGTTCCAATCCCGGCTCACATCGACCAGAGTGACGACATATCAGCTTAGCATGGTGGTAGTTTTTCTTCAACGCAAATGCGGGCTAGTTCTATCAACCAATACTCCTTGTAGGACAGTTTGTCTTAATGCTTGATCCAGGAGTTCCATTACCTTCTGGATCGGGTTTCAAATTGCAAAGCTATGGAGATGAACATTGATAATCTCAAACCGAAAAAAGGATCGGATGTCAATACAAAAAAATAAGTAAATAAATAAAACTATCTTGTAAGAACTGGTTATTTTTCCTTCTTAAATTTGTTTCGTTAAAATTTAGCATTTTAAAAGTTCTTTTTCCTAGCATAAATCTTCCTGAAGAATCTAATCACACTAAATCAATGATGTTCTAGAAATTTTTATATCACGCATCGCGTACCGTTTTCGATATGTAAACGATAACTCCACATTTTCTTAGCAGGTAAATGTTCTCATTATGAAAGACATTATCAAGTGGGTAACTATTAGGGGTCGCAAACTAAAGCGAGGAAGAAATAAAAATTATTAAAATCTGCTAAGCCATTAGTGAGGGACTGAAGACATCAAAATCAGTTTGATTGCCTGACGAGTTTCTAACAATCGCCTTTTAAATCTATTCTGCTTCCTGTTCTAATCAAACTGGTTTGATGGTATTCAGTTCTATCTATCTTAGAAGTAATTTGTTAGATTCCGATGACATTTTTTTCTCCCTTCCAGATTACATATTTATTTTTGATCACTTATGTGTAGACTTTTTGGACTAGTTATTGACAAGAACTCTAAAAAAATATATTAAAGTCATTACAGAACAGCCTGTTTAAGTTTCAACTTATTCGAAAAATAAAAGATCCGTAGACTAGTTTTTCGATTAAAATTCATTAAATTAAGTTTAGTTTCGACCTAATCAGAAAATGTAAAATCTATTAATGCTTTTAATGTTTTTGTTTCAAATGAAGATTTGATTTATTTAGTTTTGGAAGCATGATACCATAGTCTAAAATTATTTTCCTCTGAAACTTAAAGAAAAAATTAAATTAAACTAACGGAACAAAAGGGATTCAAGTTTCGGACATTTTTTAAATTAGAAATGATATATTTCAAGTTTTTCGTGTGCTTGTATTAATTTGTAAGCAACCAAAGTAAGTAAATCAATTATTATATCATTCTATCAGTTTATCAATATTTAATAAGTTAATTTAAAAAACATTTTTTCAATTTATATTCACAAAAATAAGTTTAGATTAGGAAGTATAAATCTATAGTATAAAAATATTTTTTTAATCAGAAACTAAATGAAAAAGCAAAATTATTCTAAAAAAATGAAATAGCTCGAAACTTAATATATTGTAATAATCAGAATTGTGTTTTCTAATTGAAAGATTGCCATGCGCTTGCTTAAATAAATTTGTTGATTCATAAAATGAATTCTTAATATTTGGATTCATAAATATATATTTAGTTTTGGAAGTAATATGCAAGTATCTAAAATTATTTTTATCTGAAACTGAAGAAGACACTAAACTATTCTAACTAAATAAAATGATTTGAAGCTTAATATATGTTTTTTAATCTGAAATGATAGATTTTAATTTAAAGCTTGTCGTACTCTTACCTGTGTAAATTTGTTCAAAATTTCAATTTTGGCATTTAAGTAAAACTGTTTACATTGTTAATATGTAATCTAATTGTTAATATGTAATACATATGTGTTTACATTGTTAATATGTAATATGTTATTCCAAATCTGAAAACATATTTAGATTTGGAAGTAATTTGCAAGAATCCAAAATTATTTTTATCCGAAACTAAATAAAAACGCTAAATTATTCAAACTAAATAAAGTCTGAAGCTTATTATATTTCTTTAATCAGAAATGAGAGATTTCAATTACGTAGTACGCTTACCTGTATAAAGTTGCTTTAAAAGTGCAATTTCGACATTTAAGAAAAACTGTTTAGATTGTTAATATTTTGATTCATAAAAACATATTTAGATTTGGAAGTAATTTGCAAGAATCTAACATTATTTTTATTCGAAACTAAATAAAAACACTAAATTATTCAAACTAAATAAAGTCTGAAGCTTATTATATTTCTTTAATCAGAAATCATAGATTTTAATTGAACGTCACACTTGCACGTATAAATTTGTTCAAAAGTGCTATTTCGGCATTTATGAAAAAGTGAAATAAATTTATTTTATTCAAATGCATTCTCCAGAATGAAATTTAAATATTTGCCGATTTAGCAACGTTTAAAAAAATTGCTTCCCGAGAAAAGAAAAATGGATTAATTTTCTTCTTTGAAAGGTTCTTTTCTAAAAGAGGAAAGAAATGGTTCTATATGGAAAAGCAATGTTCGGAAACAAAATTATTAGCTTTTTCAAAAAATCTCTTTCCAAAATTTCTTAAAAGCAAGTATATAAGAAGCATTATATTCAAATTGAAACCTATTTCTATTTTTGCATTTTATACGTTTCCTAGTTTATACACAGTTTTTAAATGTAAAATGCTATTTTTTAAAATAATTCTTAATTTAAAAAATAGGAATGGTAAGTCTTATTTCTAGTTTTTAAAAGGTGGACTTTTTTAAAAAAATTCTCGGACAATTTTGTAATATTTTGAAATTAAAAAACATTGGTAAGTAATCCGCTTCATTTTTATAAGTTTGACCTATAATACTACTTTTCAATTCAAAACAAATTTTATAAATTCACTCTATGAATACACTCTATTTTGTAAGTTTTCTTATCATTCTAGTTTTTAAGTGACTATGTTTTGAAGCTTTCAAGACTAAATATTTTTTATTTGTGCTATACATGTCAAAAATTATAAAATAGCTCTGACAAAAAATGCAAAATGTAATTCTAATAAAGCTCGTAAAAATATAAAAAATAATGTATAATAAATGAAATAAAAATGAAAAGTAAACGAAATAAATGTATTGTTTCAACACAACTCTCAAACAGCATTGATTATCAGAGCATAGTTTTCCTTTCAGAGCATTCAGAGCATGGTCAGTGCTTAATGAAAAATTATGAACTTATTAAACTAAGTTTTGGAGATTAACGCCGTAGCTTTTTCAGAATTTAATACTTGTTTAAAACATATTTTGAAAAATCAAAGTTTTTGGAAATAGTATTATTTTATTACAAAAATAATAAAAACAGTTACGTTCCTGGTTCATTACTGAATAACAGAAGCCTTAATCGTCTTTAAGACGACATGTAAGTTCATAAACTTATATTTATCGTGGAATAAACTTTGCTTCCAATTTTGCATAAAAAAATTCATACTTAAGTAACTTGTTTCGGAATAAAAATATATTTGAAACTGTTTTGATTCAAAAAAGCATTTAAGTAACAGCAGTTTACGTATCTACAGTGTTAAAAAAATAAATATGAATAAATAAAAAAATAAATAAAGGAATCACCCTGAATAACTTTTGTTGTAATGATCGAATTTTCACGCACTGGAACTCAATATTAATGGTTTGAGGGAGTGGCCTGAAATATGCTATATGATAGTGCAGGCGCTACTTTAAGTTACGAAATCAGACACAAAAACGTACTTTCACTAAATAAATATTCCCCAAATTAGGAACCATGGTCCCAATTGTTTGGTCTGAAAAGCAATAGAAAATTTGGACCACTTAATGATAATTTTACTTTTTGTATATTTCAACATACCTTGAGAATTTGCTTCATAAGAGCACTCTCTTGAAAATGATGTAAAAATTTTGTATACCTTGCTGTTGAAATTTTTTTCGACTATTATTCAGTAAAATAATAAAAAATAATAGATAATTATTAAAAATTATTTTTTTTTAAAAAAAACTATCTTTGGATGAAATAATTTTATGATTGTGTGCAAAAATTTTTTCAATCTACTTAAAAACTTCTCGAAACATGGCAAAATACGTTAAAAGTAAAATTAACATTTTGGGGTTCAAACTTTAAACCGCTCCCCTCATCAAACTGATTCAGACCATACCCAGATTACTACTCCTCATGTTTTGGGGGTAAAAAATCCAAATCTGTCTAAAACAAAGTATGTTTATTTAGAGAAAGTACGTTTTTCACTGATTTCGTAACTTACAATATCATCTGCACTAATTAATTCGCGTATATGAGTTACCCCTTCTAACCATTACAATAGAGTTTTAGTACTTGAAATTTCGATCGTTAGATCAAACATTATTCAAAATGATTAGTTTTTTTTTGTTGCACAATGTCTTTCAAAACATTTGATCTAGGGGTTAGATTTTTTTCTTCATTAAGATGTAATCACATTGCTTTAAAAAACTAATTATCAATATGTTACTTTATTAGTCTACACAATAATTTAAGATACGAAATCATACGCATAAACGTAGTTTTTCTGAATTAAATGTACCTTCTTTTGACGGGTTCAGATTCTTGAGTGTTAAAATATAAGGGGCAGTTGAAATCTCAAATATCAATCGTCAGTCCCTGGCCAAATTATTAGACACACTATAAGATTCTATGTACACCCTTGTGCAAATTAATTGAAACAAGCTTTTTTTTCGTGTTTTTTAAGGACGATGTTTTGGGGTTGTTTCGGTTACAATGGGGTTGGACCTTGCAGCCTATTGACGGTATGATGCGTTCTGAGCAGTGCATTACTATTCTGGGTAAAAAAGTTGTTCCAGAGTTGAAGAAACGATACCCTGATGGAACAGGGATTTTTCAACAGGATTTAGCTCCTTGCCATATGTCCAAAATTGTCAAGAAATTCATGTCTGAGAATCAAATTGAGACATTGGAATGGCCAGGGAACTCTCCGGATATCAACCCAATTGAGAATCTCTGGGCCATATGCAAGAATCGCCTATTAAATATGGACTGTACAACTATGGAGAAGCTAATCACGGCATTAATTCATGTGTGGTACAAGGACACAAATATTATAAATGACTGTAAAAAATTAGTGGAATCCATGCCGAATCGTGTCCAAATGTTAATAAAGTGTCGTGGAGATCAGATTATGTACTAAAAATTTTTGAGTTTGCATAAATTTAAATAAAATAGCATTTTCTCTTAGTTTTCTGAATTTATTGAATTTGTTTCAATTAATTTGCTCAAGGGTGTAAAATCTTAATTATCAGTTGATGCTTTACAGCTTGATTGTTATTACACTACTTCAACCGGTTTGCATTTGTTTACGTGTATCAATTGGTTAAATTAGCCGATATATCATATAAATTCAACGATATTATAAATTAGACGAGATATATATAATAAAAATATGGAATATTTATTAAATCAGGTATTATATTAGTATATTATAACGATTAGACCAAATTATTCGACGTACTGTAGTGTTTTAATAATTACATGTTTTTCGCGAGTTTATATGCCAGGGGTGGCCAACCTGCGGCTCGCGAGCCACATGCGGCTCTTTGAAGGATTATTTGTCGCTCTCGATATATGTACCCGAGTTCCCTTTTCATTTTTGTGCTATTATATATTTAAAAAAATTATTGTCGTTCCGTATGTGTTTCAAAATATCTTTTAAATTACTGACAGCAAATATGAAAGACTAAGTGCAACGTTGTAACAAATTTCATTTCCATCTAAGTTAAGAATGATATGACTCATCGAAAACTGCGTGAACGAACATAAACACTGGCGTAATCGTCCGACTCCAGACCGATTAACATGATCTGCCAGTAATTTATTTCTTTTTTTTTTCTAATAAAAAGTAAGCTAGAAGGAATATTAACGGAATTCCAAAATAGATTTCAAAACTTGAAATATTTTAAATCGTCTCTTGATCTTTTTCTGAATCCATTTCAAATTAACATAATTCAAGGTGAGTGTTTTCCATTTCCAATATAATTATGGCCCAATAAGCATCTTGAGATTTAGAATTAATATAGATGGAAGAAGATTGCTCTACAATTAAAATATAAGTCGACGTCGATTACTGAATTTCGGAAATTTGTACCAGAATCGAAGTATCCTGAATTAAAAAAAGCTGCTTATCGAATTATTTTAATATTTAGAACAACGCACTTATGTGAATCATTTTAATCCACTTTAAAATTCACGAAATCCAAACACCGATCAGTATTAACTAACCAGTATCTCAAAGAATTGCTGAGAAGTGCTGTCACCAATTATTCACCAAATTTTAAAGAATTATCAAGAGAAGTAAAATAAGCGTGTTTACATTTTAATATTTAAATTCAATACACATATTTTGTACTTTTATTTATATGCTCTCAATAAATATAATTTCTGTAAAAAAAAATTTTAATACCTTTTTTGCATGCCCTTTAAATACGTATTTCAGTGCGGCTCGCGAAAAATTTCATAAAAAATGGCTCGACTATCAAGGAGCTTGGCCACCCCTTACGCGATACTATATTTAAACACACGTGTAATGGGTTTTTATTAAGGAGATTTTTTTGTATACTTCCTATTTGATTAATATATTATTTTTTAACGTATTGCATTACAATGTTAACTAATTGATACGTGAACATAAACAAGTACAAACTGGTTTCAGCCGCGTCAAAATAATACTGAATAATATCACCTGATAATTAAGATTTTGCGCAGAATCTTATAATGCGTCTAATAATTTGGCCAATAACTGTATATATCACAAATTTAACCCTTTCTTGACACGGATTTATTCCACTCACCTGTATATTCCGTAATAAAGCCAGAAAAGAATTATGAGGGTGCAGTAGAAATAGCCTATGATGAGGGATGTATTAAAGACAGGGTCTTTCAGAAACTGTACTTCACATTCACCATCTTCTAAATCTCTGTAACCAATGAAATGTTCCCATCCCATGATGCTGATGAAAAATACCAAAAAAGGAACAATCCAAGTCACTGCCACCATCCACATCACTTTAGTTTTTGTTCTCCAACTTCTATATCTTGCTGCAATTTTAACAGAGCAAAATCTATCAATTGTTATCAATAAAACTGTGTAAATGGAGACTAAACAAACAGTATGATCAGTAGCTAACCACAGATCGCAAGTAACAGGACCCAAGTCCCATCTGCCCATCAAAACATAAACTGCATAAAAAGGCATGGATATGACACCAATGCACAGATCTGAGACAGCTAAAGATCCAATGAAGTAATTACTTGGTTGTCTTATACTTCTTTCGACAGCAAATGCAGTTAAAACTAAGATGTTTCCTGCTACTGTGATTATAATACATAGACCAATCATAACACCAATAAATATACTGAACCATATGGAAAAAGGTAAAACCCATGTCTTTGGAGAATCTGTAGTTTCGGACATGTTCTGACAAGCTTCGGTTGTTTCATTGGTTGGAAAGGTATAATTAGTCAGAATTTGATTCAAAGACATTGTGCAGGTTCTTTTCCTGAAAAATAAAATCACCACTTCAGTACTATAAGTAAAAAAAAATAATGACTAAATAATTGAATAATTTTTTATCCAATGACTGGATTTTGTAAATAAAATTCCAGAACTCCTCCAAATTTTAAAAAATCAAATTTTACTTTCTCTCTTCAGAGATTAAGTGGTCAATGTACCCTAAGAACAATTATTAATTAATTAGCTCAGATTTTTTTTAAAAAAATATACATAAAAGTTCTCAATTTTTAAATCTTTGAAACTCTGAGTTTCTGCGTTATTTTTGAAAAATAAAAAATAGCCGAATGATTTTTGCTATAAACCAGGGCATTCATTTGCACCAATAAGAACATTTTTTATATTTGATGAAGTGAAAAACAGAAAAAAAAATCGACTGCACTGATAAAATTTGCCTTAAAATAACTTTATTAACTTTTAAAACACTTATTCAACGTTCAATTTTATGAAGTATATTAAACTGATTGTAAAAAAAAGGGAAAAAAAACTTCGAAATTCGATCTTTAACAGAAAAAGACATCCCTGAGGATTCAAATAACATGTAAATACGAAGGAATTTTATAAATTGTGACGGAAGAACCATCCTTTTTTTTGCCAGAAACACTCAAAACCTTATAAATAATGCAGTTCGAGAGAGGAATTTTTTCAAGTGTTTGGGATTAATTAAAAATTTAATTTAGGCAAGAAATTATTTTTCTATATTTTTGTCAATATTTGATTAAAGTGACACCTTAAAATTGTTTTAAGAAATCTAAGTAAAAAAATTATTTTAATAATTTCCTCAGATACATATAAGCAATTGGTCCGTGTACGAAACAATCATGTCATATATGAAGCATGAACAACAGTTTCATTTAAATTAATTAAAAAATAATAGTCCAATAAATGTAAATGGCTAATCGCAACTTAAATTCCTTTTTTTTTAATTATTTATTATCATTTAATGCATGGGAATTTTTCTGCATTCAAGTATAAGCATCTATGATCAAAACTTAAATCATTTAAAAGCAGTCGATCCTTAAGAAAAAATAAGCTTCAGGGGCCAATCAACATTGTCATAAAATTTTTATTTCTTTCAAGTTGTTTATTTTACCAGTTTTTAAAATAATAAAAATTTCAGCTCCTTAATGACATCGAATATTTATTTACGAAGATGGTTTTATTTTTGGTGTTAATTTATAAAAATAGACGCATGACAAATGATGTTTAAATTTGTTTTTATTTCCCGTCGAAAAGTTTTTAGAAAGTACGAATGTTTTGCTAAATTCTTTTTCTTACATTCTCTAACGAATAGTAAACAAAATCCGAAACATTGTAAGTCTTCAATAAGACTTTCTTCATTATGTAATAAAGAAGCTTTTAATAAAGTCTGTAAAAATAATATTAAAAGAATAAAAGATAACACTTACTCGAGTGTTAGGCGTTAGTTGATACTCGTAGCGCTTAATTGAATAAATCTATTTTTGTTCTCGTTCTTTATTTTTGAAGAATTCGACACTTTAGGCTTATCTTTATAATTACCTTTATATCTCGAAATAGCTCAGTCATAGATCAGTATTAAAAGTTATATTATAATAGCATATTAAAAATCGCATAACCGACAGTGATATTACATTTTTGTTTAATGACAAATATTTGAAATTGCCTGCAAGTCAGAACCATTGTGTCAGACCTTGGTGAACTGAACGGCCTTTATATGCAACTGTTAAGGAATATCAGTTTAAAGGAGCACATAAGTTTATATTTTTTCTAGAATTAAAAATACATTTTTGATTACATTAATTTTTCTGAAAATTTTGATAAAAGGTACTTTAAGAAAAAAACATCAAATAATCATCACAATTACTAACTTTATTTAGTTATTATTAATACATATATGTTATTGTGAATGTCAGAAATATTTGTTATATCCGATACTTATCATATTAATTTATTCTTTGATATTATTACATTTATTCGATTTTTTAATATCTGCTGAGAATAGATTTGAAGAAACACCAGTGTTCGGAGTTCGAAGTGCCGGTTAAATGTATACTGTGCAGTGGCACTTGACCTTAACAACATTGTTGTAAGGCATACCGGGCAAATGTATACCGGTCAGAGGCACTTAACCATATATATATATATATATATATATATATACAACCAAATTTTAAATAGGTGTGTACTTTTCTGAAATAGCTCGAAATTTTATAACTCAATTAAATAATAAATTTTATGTAATAATTTAATAATTCTATGGAATGTTATAATTTCTATAAAATGTTGCTTTTTGAATTCGACCTTTTATAATTGTAATTTTTGAACTATATGTCATTATGGATTATTCCCTTGAGCAAGACATACATACATATGGCTACATATTGGCAAGTTGCTCTTGGTGACTATTTTGGTGTCTTGATTAATTCATAGCGCGTGTGCTAAATTTGTTTTACTTTGTCATCTTTCTAAAAGGTAGCAGACTTTAATATTTTTCATGACAATTACAACTTAAGAAAATAATGCGTGCAATTTAAGTGTGTTGTAGTCTAGGCAGTAGAAAAGGAAGCGGGAATATAAGAACAATTGTCCCGGAAATATTAATTGGCATTCAAAAGTATTCCAGATTAATTGTTAAAATTTGTTTCTTAAATAATTAAAGTTAAAAATTTCAATCTTGAAAATATTCCAAATCAAAAGTAAGAAAAATATTTCAGTACAAAAACTAATTACTTTTATTATGGAAAAAGTGAAACTTTTTAAATCTTTAATTTTTGAAACTGAGCCTTAAAAATTGCCAGATTAAAAGATATAAAATATTTCGATGAACTTTCATTGTTCAAATATTAGATTGCAGGGAATTCATTTAAATTGAAAGTGCTGCGTAAAAAAGAATACTTCACGCTGATAACAATCTAAAAATAGTAAACGTAAATAAAAAAATTATTTTTTAAAAAATAAATATTTTTGTAACTTATATAAATTAAGAACTTGATTGTGGTTATAATTCATAAAAAATACTCATTTAATTTAAAAGCGGATTTCACTTTTTTTGAAAATATTCGAAACACATTTTCCTTTGTGTTTATTTTTTTCCTAGATTGAATCTAAAGTAAATTTTGGAAACGGTTCTTTCAGTTTTCCCCATTTTCCANGGTCTGCTGTTCAACGACTGTTTTATATATTTATATATATATATATATATATAACAAGGACAAAGAGTGACGCAACAAGTGAGTGGTTAACAAGTGACAAAGGTGGTTTCTGAACATTCTTTAAATACTTCTAATACATTGTTTAAATCTGATTACAAAGCAAAAATTATGCTATGTAATGTTTAAAAAATATGAAGTAAACCTGCAATTTTCATTGTCAAATTTAAAAAAAACTCAAAGTATTGACTTAAATGCGATATCACTTTTAATTCCATTCGAATGGAATTAAAAGTTATATCCCCAGGATGCATCTACACTGAGCTTAAAAACCAAGTTTTCAATAAAAAAAATCTTTTTTTTGAAAGTAGAGAAAATTGAAATTTGTTACTGACATTTCTATGAATAAATTAGTTTTCAAAATATTACAACCGCTATAGTGGCAATTATTAATTTTCAGAGAAATTAGTAGGCTTTAATTTTTTTATAAATATTTATTTTTAATTTTCTTAAAATTTGTTCCTTTATTCGCAATTTTCTTTCATAAATTTTTCTGATCGTTAAATATTGCAAAAAATAAAAGATTAAATTGTTGACCTTTACATAATGATTTGAAATATTTAAAAAAATTTCTTTGTAGAAATAATCACCACTAAACTTTTTATTGTAGTGTGAGGCCATTAAAAAGCATAAAAGATCCATCATAAGTGTTTTTTTTCCTCAAATACTGCTTAAGGTACACAGAAACTGATCCTTTTGTTGATTTGCATTTCTCCATTATTTACATAATGCGTCTATAAATGAAATTAGAATATTTTCTTTTACAACATCAGAAATGTTTTTGTATTTTTCATTAATCCATATTTCTATACAGTTTTGTATCAATAGAATTTTTCTCTAATTGAGTTGAGGCAATGTATTAAATTAAATTAGAAATTTCATATTAGTTTAAATAAGAAAAGATTTTGGAATTTTCTCCTTGAAAGTGAGAAAAAACATCTAACAATCAATAAATAAACAGTTCAGAGTAAAGTTTTATTTCTAGATAAAGCAGTAAAGCAGTTTCTAATATCAGACGAATAACGCCACTGGAAAAATTAACTGGTTATTGCTCAGTTTCATCCTTCTTTGCTTTGGACAGTAGGTTAAATTTTTCTCAATCAAATATTAATTTCTTGCCTTTAATGTGCAGTACGAAAGGAACACCCAGAATAACTTCTGATATGGTGATCGGATTTTTATGAACAAGGACTCAATCTTAATGATGTGATCTCAGCTATGCTAGTTAATTAGAGCAGATAATATTTTAAGTTGCGATATCACTTTCGGAAACGTACTTTCTCTGAATAAACATAATTTTTTCCCCCGACGGATTTGGATTTCTTACCCTCAAAATAAAAGGGTAGCCGCAATCTCGAAAATGCGTGTCTATTAGTTTGGACCCCTTTATTTTGGACCCATTTATCTTAATTTCACTTTTCGCGTATTGTACCACATTTCGAGAATTTCTTAAGCGAATTGAAAAATTTTTGACCGTAATTATAATATTTTCTTAGATTATTTTTTATTATTTTTTTTAAAATTATTTTTTAGATTAATTTTTAATACTTTATAAATAACAGTCAAAACGATATTCAACTGTAGGATCTACAAGCTTTTACATCACTTTAAGGAATGTAATTTTTATGACAAATGACAAAATTTGAGTGAAATCAGTGTGAATGGTTCTTGAGAGATAACATTTTAAGTATACGGCTGTTTCAAAATTTGAAAATAACTGAAAAGCAGTTCGGCCGATTGCTCTCAAATTTTCTAAGATGCCAAAATTTGCCGATTTAAAATGGTGTAAAAAATTGCATAACTTAACAATTCCTATATTTTTATCATTATTAAATAAAATATGAAAAATAATAAATATAATTTTTTTTTGTTGCATGAAATTATCTTTGGATAATCAAATTTTCAATTGGGTGCAAGAGTTTTTCTATTCGTTTTAACAAGCCGCAATCTCGAAAATGCGTGTCTATTAATTTGGACCCATTTATCTTAATTTCACTTTTCGCGTATTGTACCACATTTCGAGAATTTCTTAAGCGAATCGAAAACTTTTTGACCGTAATTATAAAATTCGTTTATCCAAGGATAATTCCATGTAAAAAATATTTTTTTAAATTATTTCTTATTATTTTTTTAAACTATTTTTTATATTAATTTTTATCACTTTATAAATAACAGTCAAAACAATATTCAATTGTTGGATCTGCAAGTTTTTACATCACTTTAAAGAATGTAATTTTTATGACAAATGACAAAATTTGAGTGAAATCAGTGTGAATGGTTCTTGAAAAATCACACTTTAAGAACACGGCTTTTTTAAAATTTGGAGATAACTGAAAATCAGTTCGGTCGATTGCTCTCAAATTTTCTAAGTTGCCAAAATTTGCCAATTTAAAATGGTGTAAAAAGTTACATTACTTAAGAATTCCTATATTTTTATCAGTATTAAATAAAATATAAAAAATAATAAATATAAATTTTTTTTCTGCATGGAATTATCTTTGGATAATCGAATTTTCAATTGTGTGCAAGAGTTTTTCTATTCGTTTTAACAATTCTCGAGACAAGTCGAAACTCGCAAAAGTAAAATTAAAACTGAGGAATTAAAGGTTCCAAACTCTCCACTGATCTCGTGACCAAACTATTGGGAAAATATTTTCCAGATTGTGACTCCTCAACCATATTTTGATGGTAAGGAATAGAAATCCAGCAAAAAAAGTACGTCTATTTGGAAAGTATGCTTATGGGAAAATCTCTAAAAACTTTAACTTTTGATGATATAAAAAATAAAAAATAATAGGCACACTATTTTTATACCTCTAGAATTGTTTGAAAATGTATAAAATATCAGAAAATAATCATGAACATCGAAAATGTTGATGCCCTTATAAGTGTAAACAAAAAATTAAAATTTTTGAACTAATTTTTCCAGGTTTATAATCACAAACTGTCTTTCGGTGAGGTTACAGTTACGATGTCAAGACCGTAATCAGACGTAGATCTAAAAAGTTAATGTTAAAATCAATCAAAATTTTGATCATGCGATTGTCATTGCCTCATTTATTTTCTGTGTTGTGTGCATCGCATTGCGTTGCATCTGAGTAAAGTTTTCGATCTATTCTTTAGGTTGTCCAGACCGTATAACCCTGTCAAACCGTAACCTCAAGATTAATTAATTAAACTTAGCATATCAGAACTTAGTTTTTTCCCTATGTTTTACTAATTGAAGACATTTTTTGACTGAAAATAATTAAAGTAAGCCTTTTTATACATTTTATAACAATTTAACTTAATATTAAAATTTTTCAATTCATATATGATACTAATAATTTTTGATGAAAAATAAAGGGTAAATATGGATGAAGTTATTTAAAAGAAAAATTGCTCTATAAAAGAAAAATAGGTTCAATAAGTTTATATGTTTATTAAATAAGTGATACTTTTGTCGTTTTTATGATTTTTAATGAAATGTTTATAAACCTAGAAAAATTAGCTCAAAAATTTTTATTTTTTGTTTATACTTATAAGGGCATCAAAATTTTCGATGTTCACGATTATTTTCTGATATTTTACGCATTTTCAAACAATTCTGGAGGTGTAAAAATAGTGTGCCTATTATTTTTTATTGTTTTTTTTTATTATCAAAAGCTAAAGGTTTTAGAGATTTGCCCTTATGCGTTAGCATTCGTTACTTAAAATATCATCTGCTCTTATTAATTAGCATTTTTGAATCCCCGTGATCCAGTAAGCCTGAGTTCCAGTGCGTCAAAATCCGATCATTATATTAAAAGTTATTCAAGGTAATAAAGATTTCATGAATGCATGTTGTGCCATAATGAATGCCATTTATGCATGATTTCAGAATACTTTATCAAAAATAAAAAAAATTATACAGAATAGACCACTCAAATAAATGTTTAAACTGGGATAAACAAAAATGCTTATGAATGCAGGATGCGCCATAATGACCTCCCTTTCGGTATGTTTTTAGAATATTTTATCAAAAATGAAAAAAAAGGTATTCTGACTGAGCCATACAAATTAATATTTAAGAAAGGATAAATAATAACGCTGTCGAAATCTGACAAGTCAAAGTTGAGGAAGGCGTGGAACAAAACATCAAAACTTGTACAGTAGTTGTTAGTTGTTAAGGGCCGATTATCAAAAACATATTTCAAACTGCAGCGAAATAGGTTTGGATGTTCAATGCACTTGCTTTTTATAATTGTGATTTTTTTAGATTTTGAAAGCATTTCTGTTCTTTTTTCTTTCTCTTTTGGTTTAAACAATTTCCGCTGTTTATGTAGATACTTTTTGTTCTCCATTTTTGGTAAGAATTCTCGAGCAATTCATTTTATTTAATATCGTTGAACTGCAATCGTTGAACTGCTGATCCAATTTTTGTATTTACGACTCCTAATGTGTAACTCTGTAGCCTCGCAATTTTAAACCCCATCCAGAAGACAAGGGAAGTCCTGTATTGAGCATTGGGAGAAATTTGCCTTCGTGGAACTAACCCGAATTTGCGTTACATAGACAGGAAGATCACGAGAATCTCCCTCGGTTAGCCTGAGTGTAAGGGGACTCTAACCCATGATCCGTACACCACTGAGGATACTTAATATCAGCACTGTGGTTAGTGCAAGCCGGATGCAGAATTCGTATTGAGCAGCAATCGCTGGGATTCGAGCCTGTTTCACCTCATTGAAAGGCGAATGTTCTATAACCCGAGCCATCACGGCTCTAAGACATTTATTAAGGGTGTTCCTCCTAAAAACCCCGGCATATATAAAGATAAATGGAACACCCTGTATATTAAAAATTGCAATATATTCTCTGCGGCTCACGCATTCATATTGCGTGGACCCCCTCTTAACTAAGTTTCAGTTTTTAGATTTCTTGGTCTTCCTTATTTTTGATTAGGATCAGACCTTTTTGACCTGTTCGTTGCTAATAAATGTTTTGCTCATTTTATGTGCTGTAATTCTCAGGGTTATCATAATTATTTAAATGTATTGGAAGCGCTGTTGCGATTTTAGACATGTATAAAATTATCTAAATGATCACTCTTAAATTATACTATAGGGACCTAAATTTCATATTATAATTTGATGGTTCAAATCCGAGAAAAGAGTCGCTTAATTTGCTTCTGTATCGCCTATTCATGGTTTGGGTGGTGCAAGGGCGTCTTTAGGGGCAGTTTCTTAATAACTGTATTTTGGGAATAGTTTCAGCTGGACGATGAAGTAAAACGAAATCGCGAAAAAGATCCTTTAATTATTATAAAACTGGTAGTTAAGTTTCTAAAATATTATTTGAAAACTCATCGTTTTCTAATTAACTAAAAGAAAAAAATCTCTGTCGAAGAACTCCGATTTCTGTTTTGAGACTTAGGGACTCAAAAGGTAAAGAATTTTCTAATTACTTTTTAAGAACTTAATGAGATTTCAAATTTTCTCAGGACATTGGTAAGTCTATTTACTATGCAAGTAGTACTCGGTAAAAATTACTGTATATATATATATATATATGACACCGATGTCATATCNTATATATATATATATATATATCGCAGTAATTGCTCCATTTTGTTCGACTATTATTGAATTAAATGATAAAAAATAATAAGTGTTAACTAAAAGTTCATTTTTGAACGGAATTATCTTTGGATAAAAGAAGTTTATAATTGTATTCAAAAATATTTCAATTCGCTTAAGAAGATCTCGAGATATGTCGAAATACGCAAAAAGTAAAATTTACCTTAAGATTGTCCAAACTTTAAACGCTCTTTTAATAAAACTATTGGGACCGTACATGACAGATTTCGATCACCTCTTATATTTTGGGGGTCAGCAATCTGAATCCGTTGAAAAAAATATATATTTATTCAGAGAATTTACGTCTTTATGTATGATTTCTTAACTTAGAATATCGTTAGCACTAATTAACTAGCTAACTAATTAACTTATATTTGAAATCACCCCCAAAATCACTCAAATGAGAAGATCCGATCATTAAATCAAAAATTATTCAGGAAGGTCCGTTTATTCATAATTCAAATATGATAATTAATTAGAGCTTAGGATACTTTAAGTTACAAAATCTGACTAAAAAAAGTGCTTTCTTTGAAAAAAAAAAACCTTTTTTTCGACAGATTCGAATTTTTGAAGTAGCTGCAAACTATAAAATATGTTCCCCATGGTTTAATCGGGAGGAAATTTTTTTTACTCATTTAATGTTAGTTTTACTTTTTTTGTTTTTTGCTGCATCTCGGGAACTTTTTGTGTAAATCTAAAACTTTTCACTCCAAGTTATAAATTTCGTTTATTGAAGGAAAATTCTATGCAAAATAAAATGTTTGATAAGTTTTGACGATTTCTTTATATTTTATTTAAAAATGATCAAAGCAATTTCGAATTAGAAGGTATACAAGCTTTTGCATCACTTTAAAAAATATAATTTTAAATGGTAAACTGCAAAATTTTAAAGAAATTGGCCAAATAGTTTTCCAGCATTCAAGTTTTAAATCTATGACTTTTTTAAATTAAAATTTGATAGCTCTGAAACTATTCAACCGATTGCCCTCGAATTTTGCATTTATCTATTTGCTTTTTTTAATTTTTTGAACATAAAAAGTACAAAAGTATACGCAAATTAATATGTAATCGAAGAAAAGAACTTTATCGAAAAAGAAATCAGAATTTGCGAAAATTGGGTGCGGGTTTTGATGTTCTGTCTTTAGAGATTGTGATTTGGTTTAACCGACGAGACAAATAAACTTTTCCTTCCTCTGCCTGAGGCGGTCCCAGAATGAGAAAGAAATGACCGATAAGTTTAAAGTTTGTATTGAAGTCTAAAATTAAAGTTTAAATTAAAAAATTATGGTTAGAAGTGAAAGTAAATTATTTTTATTCTTTCTCAATTTTTGTTAAATGAAATGATCTATATGATGATCAGAAAAGGAACAGAATGTGCAAAGCATAATACCTTAAGCAATTAATTTTAACTCAGTTTTTATTTTAAACTTCTTACTATCGAGCTTTACATTTTATAACCGTCATTAAACATCCAACTCACTTTTGGGCTTACTGTCAATGTTTGGCTTACTGTCAATGTAGCCTTGAAATTTTAAACTCAACTCACAGGACAAATGAACTCTTGGGTCAAGCATTGGGGTAAACTAGTCCTTTGAATTTTCAAAAGCAAAACACATTGACATTTTTAAGGGAATAACACTTTTGTGACAATAGAACAATATCACACCCAATGCTGTTAAATGATTGGAGTTTATATTTACTCAATGAAAGTAACAAAAATAAAAATTTTCATTTTATTTGAAATTCGCTTTTTACTTTCTGTTCTGAATTCACTTTCTAGTGATGAAATTTTTATTTACTTATTTCTGCATAAGGAAGAAAGCGAGTTTTCTGATAAAGCTAAAAACACTTTTTTTATTTTGATTTTGAAAAAAGTTAATAACTGAAAGACAAAATGTGGTGTGAATATCATGAGTGGTTAAAAGGGATGTCATTATTTTGACTCTAGAGATAAAAGTCTGGAATTATTATTTTATATGAAGCCATCGTCTAAGGCGGTCTTAAAATAGCTATCAAATCTAATGACTCATGTCTTGCTTAATAATTAATTTACCGCTCTCCAATGTATATACTTTTGATGTAGATTTAAGAAGTATATAGAAAATGTTGGTTATATTTCTTGAAAATGTTGTTATAAACAAAACAGGTGAAATTGTTGTTTTATGTACATGCATATATTTAATGTTAAAATAGCAATAAAAAGATTAAAAAATGAAATATATATATATTCACCTTTTTCTTCTTCAATTTTGAACAATTATTTTGATTTAAAAAACGTATCTACAGAAGACTGTTTTTACCTACTGATTTTAGACTGAATTAAGTAGTTCCGTACTTCTTAAAAGGCAGAAATATCCACAAGTTTCCAAATCTTAAACATTTTTTTGCGAAAAGAAAATGAAGTGCCATAATCTAATACATTTTAATGTCGTTAACGTCGTTTTAACGTTTATTTCATTTAAAGAGACAGGCTGGATGTTTGGTAAATAAAAAGCGCATTATTTTGAAGTGTATAATAAGATTTTTTAAGAAAAAAAACTTTTTATTCGTTTTAGAAACGATAACTTAGTGGGTGGTCGCTCACCCATTGCTTAATAAAAAAAAAGTGTTAAAATTGCAAAAAAGAAAAGGTGTACGTTTCCGCTCCTCTACATTGGTAGCAGAAATAAATAAAATATCTTCCATTTAAATATTTTTCGTATAATACTGTTCAGTTAAACAGCAAAAAAAATATTTCCCTTAGAAATTTATCGTAATAGCGTTTAACTCGTTGTAAAGCTTCAATTTCTGTATTTTAGCAATTTGACTGTCGGACTTCTCGCAATGTGTCGTTATATCTAGCTGTATTTATTAAAGGTGTAAAGAAAGCTTATTTACTTATCCATAAAAGTTTCAGCGAAGAAAAGTTATGCAACCAGTCATTTATTTTGTATTGTTTACAGCAATTAGTTTTTATATTTCACCAGTTTTTTAATAAAGGACTATTTTCAAAATTTTGATTTAGTGCATTAAGTTAAGAAATGAAAATGATAAAAAATAATTAAAATTACATTCCATGCATCATTTAAAAAAAGGTGTTTTATAACTGGGTGCAAAAATATTCTGAAAATTACAATCCGTCTCCAAACTGAACTATTTTTTTCAGTGAATAATGCCTTTGGCAAAAATAAAGTTAATTTTGAAGAAAAACTTATATAAAAACTTTATTAGATTTACATAGGTCTATAGCTTTGAGGCAAGCACACCGACATCTGATGAGGCCCATTTGGGTCTATTTGAGCGAAACATTTTAAAGGCTCTTTTTGGAGGAGTAGAAGAAAATCAGAAGTTAGGGAATTCAGAGGATACTTTTAAGACCCAGATATAAATTCTTTTTTAAAATCAATAGATTAAATTGGGCTGCTCATGCATTTATAATGAAAGATTTAAACGCATTAAAAAGGTTTCTGTGGAGCAGAGAAGAAAAAGAGGACCCAATTTGCAACGCAGTTAAAAGAGGTTCCATTGGAGGTCTACCTAGAGGATATCTTTTCAAATAAAAGCCTTGCTGTAACCCCCAACGAATGATAAGGGTAGCTAACCATCACATTTTGAAAGTTAAAAATCAGAATTAGTCAAAAAGAACAGTTGATGTTATATAATAAAGTATATTTTTGTGTTAAAAAAATCGGGTTTATAGTTAAAATATCATTTGCATTCATTGGCCACCTTTAAGATCTCTCTCCTCTTTCTCCATCTCTATCTCGGTAAATATAAATCCGATGACTAGTTTAAAAGTTATTCAGAATACTCGAAATAATTGAATGATGTTGCTAGAGGTTAATTTATGTGTGAATAATCACATGTTTAAAGATAAAAGATTTGAGTGAGGCTTTCCAAATATTACCATACGTGGTCTTATACTTTTATTGAAAGTTATTCAGAATTAAATAGTTATTTTTTATCATTCAGAATTAAATTGCCATTTTTTATTATTCAGAATTTAATTGTTATTTTTTATTATTCAGAATTAAATAGTTATTTTTTATTAGTCCGAATTAAATGGTTATTTTTTATTTTAAACTTTAAAATAGAAATAAAAATTAATACTTTAACAGGAAAAACAATATAACAAGCAGAAATGAAATCTAGAAAATAATGCTACATTTCATTCTACAGTTGTACAGTTTTAGCAATTAAACGATAGAGAATAACACAGGTATGCAGCTACATTTTTTCTCTTTAAAGATCTAGTAAATAAGAATTTAAGCTTACATTAAATTTTTACAAGGCGAAAAATTATTATATGCATTTTAAGCTCTCAGCAATTAGAATTTTAGTTTTGAATATTTTAAAGTTGTTCTTTTAATACTGTAACTAGCAAAACAGATTTCAATGTATATATATTATACAGACAACAATGTATATAGATTATACAATGTATATATATTATCAAATATATTTCAATGTATATAGAAAATATTACGACCTATATGGTTGCCGAACGAAAAGTTGAAAAGCAATTATTAGATACATTTCCAAGTTTTATCAATGTTATCAGTAATTGAATAATTCAAGTTTTATCAATAATTGATCTTTCTTTAATTATCTTTCATTATTAGTACTTTTCGTAGTACTTTAGTAGATTTCGATAGCGTTTTGTCCTCACTTATATTTTAATTTGCGATTTATATTTTAATCTAATGTGCATACTTTTTTGCATCAATTTTAGCAAGTAATTTAAAAATACATATCAGAAGAAGTCATTACCGAATACCTTAGATTTTTTTAATCTTTGTAAATCAATAAATACTCACATTAGGGAATGTAAATTGATATTTAATTGAAATTCCATGACGATATGCCATTATAGGGATCTTCAAAAATTAATTTATTTTAGGATGACGAATCCTGACAAATTAATAAACTGATTATTGATGCTCGGTTTGATTTTGATAATTATTGGTTTAAATACAGCTGAGCTATTTATAAATCAAATATTATTTCAAAATTATTTTTCGAAGATAATTAAAAATAAATTTTGTAAAAATGATAGTTTATGTGTAGGGAAAAAGGAAAAAGATGCGTAATACAAACTATATATATAAGAAGCTTTTTATAGGAAATCAGGTTTTGAATTTTATTTCTGTAGAACTTTTTTTTCTTCTTTAAAACCACATGATCCAAAACTGCGCAATAACTTAAAATTCAATAATTTTTCGATACTTATTAAACAAAATTTATAAGAAATGACAAAAACTATTAAAATGATATTTATAAGGGTATCTTCGGATAAGTAAATTTAATCTAAATTTATAATTGTATTCAAATTTTTTCGACAAACTTAAAGTATTCACGAGATATGACGAAATAATCAAAAGGTAAAGGTATACAAACTTTCGACCGCTCTCATGAAACTATCATTTTATATTCTCGTTAAATTTTTGTTTTCGTTTTTTCGCTTTTTTCTAACGAGCTTCTAACGATAGATTATCTTTCAAAAGCTTCAAAAAAAAATTTAAACAGAAAAATAAAACCGTCGCTTAGATCTTTTTCGGGAAATGGTGCTTGATATTTTTTACTACTTTTATGAAATTTTCCACAAAATGAAAAATAAAAGGATTTGGTTAGTCATTTTGGATAGATTTCTGACTCTCAAACTATAGGGGGTAGTCGCAGTCTCGGAAATATGGTCCCAATAGTTTGATCTGGGAGTGGTCCAAAGTTTGGATCTCTTAATGTTAATTTTACTATTAGTGTATTTCATCATATCTCGAGAATGTTTCAAGAGAATTGAAAAAGTTTTGCAAACAATCATAAGATTCCTATATCTAAAGATAATTCCATTAAAAATATAAGTTTAAGCAAATATTTATTATTTTCATTATTTTATTAAGTTGATGAATTTTGAATTGTTGAAACAATTTTGAATTGTGGGGTATACATTTTTTACATTATTTTAAAGAATGCAATTTTAAATGGCAAAATACAAGATGCGAAATCGGTCAAATAGTTCCTGAAAAATTGAATTTTGAAATTGAATTTAAAAAAGTCGTTGGATTGAATTGGGATCGATTTGAAAGAATCGAGTTCTACCCCCTCTGTTTGGATAGTTCAATAGAATATTAAAAAAGTTCTATTATTAAAATTGGATTTTTCAGGAACTATTCGACCGATTTCGATCAATTTTTTTTTATTTTACTTCCTTAAAATGATGAAAAATTTTATACCTTGCAATTTAAAATTTTTTCGACTATTATTAGAAACAAATATTAAAAATAATAAGTATTTACTGAAAGTTATATTTTTCATGGAATCTGTAGATAAGCGAATTTATAATTTTGTACAATTTTTTTTCAATTCATTTAAGAAGGTCTCGAGGTACGGGGAAATACCCCAAAAGTAATTAATTAGCATATTTGAGGGCACCCCGTCGGACTTTTCCATTAAGATAAATTCGTTGTCCGCTTTTTTTTAAAATTTATTTATTTATTTTTATTTCTTATTTTTTTTTTCATGCGCGTGCACATTTTTCTAAAACGTATCCAAAAATTTAACTTAGAATTTTAATTTTTTTGCAGAAGGTGAGCATAAACACGGACATAAACACATATATGAAATAATGCAAAGATTTCCTTACAGCTAAAGATTGAAGAAAAAAAGATAATATGACGCCTTATGTGCTTGACAAAAGTCTTGAAAATTAAGTTAATGACTTAAAAAAAACTTTTAATAGGTAGTCAACTATTCTCATTTTAAAACCATTATTACTCAAAGAATTTGAAATATGAAAGCTATTTTTTAAATCAAGAAAAACTTAATGCTTTAGATATTTATTGAAAAAAATCATTTTGACTCCTAAGAAAGCGATAAAATATTTACCAATATTCAAGTGCTAGTATGAATTTATAATTTATATTCATAGTATTTTCTTTATACTGCGTTCTTTAAAAATGATGGTTTCTTTTTCAATAAAAATAAAATGTAGGTGTTTCATTATTAATATTTATTTTATAGATAGTTCAGTTAACCATGATGAATAAATAATATAAATACATATCCACATCTGAGATACACTACCCTATAATAATGGAAGAGACATTTTAAGTTTTTGATATTTTTTAAATATTTTAATTAATATTTAGAGGACTATTTCGTGAGTTTAGAAAAGTTTGCCTCATGTGATTTTTCATACGTTATAATAAAGATTAAAGCCCTCTGAGGTTTTCGGGATCGACAATAAATTACAACGAAAAAAAGTATTTTTAAACACCCTATGCCAGAAAAACGAGCAATAAGCTTGATTGAGCTTAAGCAATAGTCCTGATTATTTTGAGCTTTCTTTTAAAAAGTACAAAAACTACTCAGAAAATTGCATTAAACATTTTGCATTTTTAAGATATTAAAATCAGATTTTTTCCAGTAGTTCTCAAGTACGATTCACTACGAAATTATGAAAAAATTATTTCAAATTTTTTCCGCGCATGTGCACAGCAAAAGAACTATTTCAAATACTCATATCTTGCACGTATTTTAAAATTTTTTTTCACATTTTGAAAAAATAATTTTGTAATTAAATTTGAATTGATCTAAATTTTTTTTTAATTTTACCGAATATTTTTAAAGTTATAGCAAGGAAACATAAGACAAAAAAAATTAGTTTTTTATAAAATATTCATATCTGCATAAATATTTAAGCCAGATTAATGAAATATTATGTAGTCATTGCAAATAACAAAGTAATCGATGCAAGTTACAAGCTTATTGCTTCATTTTACTGAGATCTTTCAGGTTTTAGTACTTTTTCAATGGGTCACAAAAAAATATCCACTTTGTTTCAACTACTAAATGCACTCTTTAAATCACAATATAAAAATGCAATCATTAATGAGTTAAAAAAATCTTGTTTTTCCTTGAAAATAATTTAAGCTATAGATTTTATCATATCTAAATTCTTATATTTGATCGTAAAAGAGTTATGTTTATGAAACTAAACAATGCGCCATAAGAATTCACAAAATTTTTATCATTAAACTATTTTAAAATCTATGAATAATATTTCTTTTGTATTGCTGAAAAATATTTTCACTTATGTATCTTAGAAGTTTTCCTAAATAATTACTCAACTAAAAATTTATGACAGACAATTTAGAAATTTGGCATTTCTGAAAATGAGCAAGTTTAATAAAATTGATACTTAATTTAAATTGAATATTATATGAGCGCAAAAGAATACTTAATGAGTACATGCGTTCTACAGTTTTTGTGTTTTATCTGCAAAGAGTGTTTAGAAAATGTGTTTGTAATGTGTTTTGAAAAATTGTGTTTAGAAAAAGATTTAAAAATACAATTACGAGTCGAAGTAGATTTAATTAGACACATATCATTTGCAATTATATAGAAAAAAATTAGAAGAAGTGAAACTTTCTCGTTTAATTTTAATATGAGGAAATGGATTATTTTTGCTAGAAAAACATTTCAATATTTTCGATATCGTACTCTGAGGAAAAAAGTATGGTCAAAATTACCAAAATATGGTAAAATTAACCGTTTTTTCTGGCTCTATGGGAACACCAAAACAGCTTTGGTAATGACTATTGATTATACCACAAATAAAATATGGCTTTAATATCATGGTTTTTTTTTGTAGTAAATTGTAGTAAAATTATTATCTGAAAGGTAATTCTACCAAAATTTTCTTATAGTTTCAGATAACACAAATATGGTGAATTTGACTAATTTATTTAGAAAATCAGGGTTAACTTCGTGTCTGGTTGAGTAGCTCTTTTTCATTTTCATCTAAGTTATAAAGTAACGTCTATAAACCTTTGAAACATATAAAAAATGCTTATTTGCAAATATACAAATGCCTGCTGAACAAGATTTAACTAAATCAGCGACTTAATTGTTACGTATCAAGTTGGCCATCTTCCTGAAACTGAAAGTGTTTAAGCATTCGATGCGAATCATACAGAAACCATGTATGAATCTATTTATTTATACTTATTTAGTTATTGTTGCACATATATATGCAGGCTTGTGTGCTCATTTCAAAGTTCAATTTATAAGCCTTTGTTAAGATGAAGAACAAATAACACAAGATAGAGAAGGATATCACAAAGATATATCCAGGGTTACGATTGGTTTTGAACCCGCAACCGTCACTCTACAGTACATGTATCTTTCTAATGTCCTTTTTCAACTTTTGTTATATGTTCTTTAACTTGATTGAAGCTTATAAGACATACTTTAAAAGGATCACACAAACTTATGCGAGAAAACAAATGTGTATGCGTGACACCAAGATTATGCATGGATGACAATAAATAAATAATTTTTTACATACATATATACAGGCTTTTGTGCTCAATACGAAGAATGTCTTGTAAACCCTTTTCAAATTTTAGAACAGATAATACAAATTTGAGAAAGATACCACCAAGATACAATCTATGTTTCCGCGGAATTTAAACCCACTAACTCTGTTTCAGAGCAACTAGCGGAAGGGAAATGCCACTCTATCATGTTTAATGTTTAATACTTAGTTGCTGTACTTGCAATAAATACCAATGGTCTCTCTAACAGAATGGTATTCGCGCTCCACTTAACACTCTGAAGCGTGCAGATAGAGAGATCGAATAATACTGTAACCTTAATTGTTAATTCGTGCTGTCTTTCTCAAACTTGTGCTGTTTCTCAAATTTGATATGGGTTTACAAAAAGTTCCTTAAATTGAGCACGCAAATACGCACATTTTATGTGAATTAGTAAATAAATCTTTCTACCCTCAAGAAAGAAAAAAAATCCCAAAACAGACACAACAGCTTGTACTTCCCGAGTTAATAGTGTTTTTAAAGCACTTTCATTAAACATGATTGCACGCACGTTTCATGCTCCTTTATTCTCTGTTATATTTGAGAAATATATTAGGAAAAGAAAGAATTAAACACCATCTAATTCCTGTCAACCATTGAAACAAACCAACATTTTAAATTAACCACAGAGTGAACAGATTAATAAAATCTATAACCATTCTATTTAGAAAAAAGCAATGCCATCAGAATCTTAAAATTACCATACAAAAGGTAAAATGAGTAATACGTTTCGAAGAACAGTCTGGTTATTTTATCGTGATTTTTTACAGTCTGGCGTGAAAAACAATTTTTTTTTCTGTTAAATTTTCCTTTCGGTATTGGATTTTTACTTAATGTGTGGGTGATGCGATCTATAATTTTCAAAATCAGCATTTTCGATAAAACAATAACATAACGAACACTAAAATTATATAACAAATGATTTAAACAATGTAAATTTTGGTATTAATTATCAGAATTGTCTTTCATTTTCTTTTTAAACCAGAAATGTTATTACCATACAAATATGTTTTTTTTTCTTTTTTTACCAGAATTTTTTTCTCAGTGTACAAATTCAACTTCTGTGTAAAAACCTTTAGTGCGTACCAACGGATATATCATTATTAAACAATTCTAGATTCAATAAGTATTTAACCATTTGAAATTAAATTTAACTTTTGTTGGATTACATAATTGTGTACTTTTTCTAAATGGGTGATTCTCACGAAACATGACAATTCACTGTCCCTTGCTCCAAGATATAATAATAATACTAAAAGAACCTTTTTTTAAAAAAATTAATAAATAGCATTGCTGTTATCATTTTAAAATGACTTTGCACTAGCATTGACTGTTTTGTATACTTAAAAAATTTAATTGAATATCAAAATGTCATTTTCCTGGCATGTCCCAAACAATATTTCCAATAATAAGTAGCTTCAAAGCCTTCCATACATTTTTCAAAATCTAATTTTTTTATCTTATCCTATGTAAGCATTTCTAGAATATTCACAGAGGGTATTGTTTACTAAAACTTCGCTCAAAAAAATTTTTTCTGGCAATAATTTGTTTGTCCCATGAAAATCTGTCATTTTCATGGCTACTTTTATTTAGTGACTTACAACCAAAATAGATAGCGCCAGGAATCAATATCTTATGTTAATAGATTAATTAGATACCCTCCTATCTGAACATGTCTTGTTGCATGAATAAAGAACCAATTTTCTGGCTCAAAATCTATTTCAAAAATTTTTTCAAGGTGAGTAGGTTTTTTTGCTGTCATTTTCCTGACTTCTTGAAATCATTAATAACAAAAACTACATAGATTTATCTGAGTTATTTTAGGAAATACTTTTGTTTTCTGCAGAATATAAACGTTTTCGGCCAAAATATTAAATTAAAGTAAAGTTATATGCTATAAAATGGCGAATTTGTCATTATCCTGGCTGTCATTTTCCTGGCTTATGAATGCCAGGACATTGAAGTGTTACCAGAAATTCTTTTTAACTGCTAAAGAGAGAAAGCAAATATTAACCTAATACCAAGTTTATGTGTGATTGTAATATGCTTGGATGTAATCAAAGTTATTTATTTATTTAATGATTGATTATTATACACAATTTTATTCTGTACATATCAGCAACAAAAAAGCTTTTGTTTCTTTCTACAGTGGATAAAAAGAAATAATTTAAGCAATTTATGGTCCATCTAACATATAGGCTTAAGTTGAGTTACTTACTAATAACTTAAAATGACTGTTTTTTTAACTTCTAAGGTAATATGTCATTTTCCAGGCATTCTAGATTTGGTGGAATTTCTATTTTATTTTTTTTCTCGAGCAAATGTCAATAAACTACACTGCTGTCTATAAGATATTAATAAGTGTAGCTAAAGAAGTATACAAAAAAAAATTTAGATTATTTTGAAGACTTTAAATTTGAAGAAATTTTTTGGTCCAAATTGTCATGTTTCGTGAGAATCACCCAAATACAATATAGAGAAGATTAATGAAATATATATGTATTTACAAGTTAAAAAAATTATAGTATCTTATGGCAAATAAAAACATGTAAAGATAGTTTTTCTTCTCTTAATAGCAAAATATATTTTTCAATTTGTTAAATTTTAATGCGTGTCTAAAGCACCCTCTTCCCTCCCTTGCGAATGTCTATGATGTGCACATGTTATGCACACGTGACTATATGTATTTGATGAAATATTAGAAAGCAAATCCGGAATAGGGAAAATTTTAATTATCTACTTATTTTTATTTTAAAAAAAAAGATATTTTCATCGTAGAAAAATTTAAAAAAGTCTTTTTGAAAGAGAAGGTTTTCTTACCTATTTCGTAGATGGAGTGAAGGAAACGGAATGCAACAAAGGTTGATGGGTAGTTCTCTTAAATAGGAACAGCAGCGCTCGCCAGGGAGATTTTGGAGGGATCAATTTTTCATCCCTTTACGTATTGATGGAAAGAAACACTCATTCAAATCGCTTCAAACATTTATTTTAGGCTGACAATTAGTGATAATTATCTCAAGAATTTTTTCTTTCTATTCTTGTTTTTTGGTCCTTTTTTTTTAAAGGGAAAACGGGATCTTTAAAATAGAATTTAAAGATTTTTTTTTTCTAACTCATATGAATTTTTTTTGAAAATTTTGCGAACTTCTTAGCTTTATTTTAAAATGAATGACCATTTAAAGCAATTTTCATTGATAAATCCTGTAAAAAATATGTAACAATGAAAAAATACAAAAATTATCCCTCATTTCTCAAATGTTAAAAGAAAACTCTTCAAATTTTGTCTTATAGACGCCTAATCGGAATATTTATCGACGCAAGAATCAGTGGATTGAAAATTTAAAATTTTAGTTGTGTTTGAGCAAAATAGGAAGAAACACTTCTGATTTTTTTTATCATCACATTATATCCCACAAATCAAACCTTATAAATCCATTAAGCTATAATGTCAAACTTTCAAGAAAATTAATATAAGAATTAAGATACAAGGAGATGCTTTGAAAAATCAAAATTTTTTTGGTAAACAACAACAACTTTAATGTAGTTAACTACTACTACTTTTTTTGTTGAAGAAAATGTAGTTATCACAAACTACTTTTGAAATAAAGTCACTATTTAAGGAGATGAACTTTGCTGGAAAACTCAATTTACATCCATGTTAAAAATAGCGTTGAATAAAAAATTGGAACTTGAGTAATAGTTAAGAAGTATTCATGCTTATATGAGTCAGTTTGGTATTTGAAATATTTTCATAAATTTTTTTAACATTCAACTTTTTATTCCCTTCTCATATAGCGAATATTTAACTAAAGCAATATTAGGAAATTATAAAATATTTGAGATTTTATTAAGTGCTTAATGCTATTTTATTTTCTCAAGAAATAAAGTACGTACAGTGCACAAGCAATAGAAAAAAAGAAGAAAAAACGGACCACTCTAAATAACTTTTGATCTAATGATCGGATCTTTACGTTCTAGCACTCCATCTTAATGGCTCAAAGAGGTGACCTCAAATATGCTAATTAATTAGTGCAGACGATATTTTAAGTTACAAAATCAGGCACAAAAACGTACTTTCTCTAAATAAATATACCCTTTTCTCGACGACTTTGGATTTTTGGCCCCCAAAGTACAGCCGGAATCTGGGAAATATGGTCCCCATAGTTCAGCCAGGAGAGCGATCCGAAGTTTGGACCAGCTAAATTGAGTTTTTTTTTCTTCATATCTCGAAAACTTTTAAAGCGAATTGAAAAATCTTTGTATATAATTATAAAATTTGTTTGTCCAAAGATAATTCCATACAAAAATAGATTTTAGTAAATATTTACTATTTTTTATTATTTTATTTAATAACAGTCGTAAAAGTTTTGAATTGTAAGCTATATAAATTTTTATGAAATTTAAAAGAATCTAACTGTACGTGGCAAAATAGAAAATTTGAGCAAAAGCAGTTGAATAATTCTTAGAAATCAAATTTTAAATAAACCACTTTTTTAATTTTATTTTTATGTTCTAATTCTATATTAAAAATACTTTTCTACAAAAACGCTTTGTATATTTCATTTCTACAATATATGTAGATTTGAAATATGTAATAAAAAAGTTGCAACTTTTGAACTTATTTTATTAACAGAAATTACGTAGCCAGAAGATTAAAGCATTTTATCAATATGTGATGAATCTTGGATCTATCCTAGAAAGCGTGTAATCTTACGGCAACCGTGTGTGGGAATTTTCTTGTTATTGTCATGAAAATGTTTGCACTTAAAACCTTTTTTCAATAAAGCAAGAATATTGCAATTTCAAACCTTTCATCTAAAAAGGAAAAAAAAAGAAGATTTTTACAGCTTTTTTTAAAATGATCTTGCCACTTAGGTTTAAAAAAGCGAATGGTAAACCTTGTTTTAGTACATTTATCGTAGTTGACGTGATAAGGTAAACAGAAATGCAGAGCAAAAAGCTTTTTCTAAGGAAACGGAATAATGCAAATAATTCCTTTTCCGCAAAAAAAATCCTTATTCAAGGGAAAGCAAATAAACGAACATTATATCTAATTTTTTTTACTGTTTTCTCAAGCCCTGCGAAACTATTATGCGAAAACCTTCTTTTAAGGTTTTCACGTAATCACCGATTTGATTTAAAAGCTAACAAACATATTTCTTGTTGATGAGCTTTTTAAAACTGGAAGCAACTCAAATTATGTGTCTAAGAAAATGAACACAGTTAAAAATGTGCGCTTATAAAAATGGACACGGATAAGAAAGCGTGTTTAAGAAAATGTACGTAGCGTTTGATTTAGTTTTTCAAACCTCCCTTTTGAATATTGTTCGTTTTCTAAAGAATAAACTGACGAATGCAAATAAATTTGTAATGTGATCTCGTCTGTTTTCCTAAATCACCTCGTTCATTTTTTAATTTTTTTTTCATTAAAAAAAAAAAGAAAAAAAAACACTAAGTATCTCAAAAAATTTTTACAAGGTCATTACGGAACCAATAAATTTATAATGCTTCTATTAAAATTTTCATTGCAAGAATTTATATTTTTAAAGTCCATTTCATCATTTAGTGTTCTGAATCCAAGGAGATCACCTAAAATACCCAACTGTTATATGGCTAGTGATTATGGTTATAATGATTATGATTATGGTTTTAGTGTTTAAAATAGATAAGGAAAAGTAAGCACGCAATTCCTCGTTTAGTTATTAAATTTGGGTTGAACATTAAAAAGAATCATTTTTCTCTGTGTCCATTTCTTTTCATAAATTCATTTTAAGGTGTGTCCACTTTCTTAAACGCGTATTTTGAGCTGCGTTCATTCTCTTAAAACACGGGCTCCGAGTTGTGTTTATTTTTTTAAACGCGCATGTCCATTTCTTAAACAGCATTTTGAATTGTGTCCATTTTATTAAACACACATGTAGAGCTGCGTTCGAATAAAAAGATCATCAGCGCTTTTCTTGTTTGTTAACACCAATGCTGCCTATTGCTTGGTGTGATTCTGACACGCGCCAACTGAAAAGTTTCAGTTTTAAGTTTGTTTTTTATCAAACACTGTTACGGGGTTTTTCTTATTTTTAGTTAAACAAAAGTTTTTGTTAAGTTTAAAACTACTGTCTTTATTGGTTGTTTAGTAGCTTTAAATAGGCAAAAAGTAGCCTTAAAAGCAAAAATAACGAATCTTGATAGGTTGATGAACTAAATGAACATTGAAAAGTATTTAAATATAAAGTTTCACGAGTTGTTAGAAGTTGCAGACTTTATTTGTAGACGAGGACATGGAAAAAAACTAGGGGATTTGTAGGGAAGATTTAATTTATTTTATGACTTAATAAATGCGTGTAACATGGAAAAGGAATATTAATATTATTTATAATAATGATAGTGGTGATTTAAATAAAGTAACTATTCCACAGTTAAAGCTTTCTGATGTCTGCACAAAAAAAAAAGAAAAAAAACCGGACCACCCTGGATAAAAGTTGATTATAATGTTGAATAATGTTAATTTTTTTTGTGTGCATAAATTTCTCCATATCTCGAAAGCATTTAAAGCGAATTGAAAAATCTTTACACTCAATTATAAAATTTGCTTATCCAAAGATAATTCCATACAAAAAGTAAATGACTGAAAAATGCAAAAAATAAATTGCTTGAGTCTGATTTCGTGACTTAAAATATCGTCTGCACCAATTAATTAGCATATTTGAGGTCACTCCCACAAACCATTATGATGGAATCCTAGAACGTGAAGATCCGATTATTGGTTCATAAGTTATTCAGCTTGGTCTGTTCTTATTTCACGGACTGTACCTTTAACTTAATTTGAAGACAAATATGAGTTGAATAATTTAAAAATATAATTTGAAATTTTAATTGCTAGTAATCAAATTTTATCGGATGTTTAATTTTTTGTTTGTTTGTTTAAGTACTGCACGCTTATAATATTTCAAAACTTTTAATTCCCAATTTATCGTAAACTAAAATAATTTAATTACTGCTCTTCGTTAGTAAACGCTTCTTTATATTTTTAGGTGCAAATTGAATTACAACGCGGAATAGGTTTTTTATTTTTATTTTGATAAAGACGACGCATAAGTATTTTCAATTATTTTCATTGATTAATTATATAATTAGAATATCAATTATCTGGTATCAAAGTAGTTTCATTCCTGAGATGGGCATCATTAGAGAAAATTTTAGTTTTGGCTAAATTTAGTCAAGTTTCAACTTTAATGATTATTCAAATATGATTTTAGTCATCATTCCTTATGCAAATTTATGCAAATTATTGCATAATAATTACATCAGTTTTGACTAAATTTTCCGATTAAACTTTTGAACAACCAGAACAAATTGCAAATATTATATTTTCATGAAAAGTAAGACTTCGAGAAATCATAATTCTCATATAATAATTTCAAATAATAATTCTCAAAAAATAATTTCAAATGAGCTTTATTACTTTGTAATCAGGATTGTATGTAATTTATTATTATTATCACAATAATAATAATTTGTATAGCTAAATAAATTGCATAAATTGTATAGCTTAATGGATTCTGTTATTTGGCTTACTGAATGAAAAATTTCCAAAATTGTATGTGCAGTGCACAAAAAAAGGAAAAAAATAAAAACCAGAATAACTTTTTATTTAATAATCGGATATTCACATATAAGAACTCAATCACCATCTAATTACTTAACGTCGTATGTTTAAAATTAGACTTCTCAAAAACTATTAGACCAATTTTGTTCAAATTTTGTAGTTTACCATATACAATTGCATTCGTAACAATTATGTACAAATTTCTTTACTTCATAATTCAAAATGTTTTCAACTATTATTAAATAAAATAATAAAAATATTTATTTATTAATAATTATTTAATAAAAATTATGATTTGCATAGAATTAATTTTGGGTAAACAGATTTTATAATTGTGTGCTAAAATTTTTACAATCGCTTATAAAGTTATCGTGATGTGGTAAACTACGCAAATTGTAAAATTAACTTTAAATGGTTAAATTTTCCAACTGCTGCCCTGACCTAACTATTGGGACCACATTTTCCAGATTGCTGCTTCCCTTACGGCTTATTACGAGCTTATTACGATTACGGCTTATTACGAGCCAGAAAATCAAATCCTTCAAAAAATGGTATCTTTATTCGGAAAAAGTTCATATTTATGTCTGGTTTCGTAATTGGCATTAAATCGTCTGCACTAATTGACATATTTAAAGGTCACTTCTAGAAATCATTAAAAATGAGACCACGTATTTGAAGATTCAATCATTAAATTGAAAGTTATTCAAGATGTTCCACTTCATTTATTTTTGCTCACTATACATGAATATGCACGTAAATACAGTACGTTAATTAGTATAGATTTATATTGTACGTAAATTTCGACGAAAAATTTTTTTTTAAAAAAACGCAAAAACGGACCACCCTGAATATTTTTTATGTAAATAATCGGATCTTCACGTTCTAGGGTTCAAACTTAATGTTTCGAGGGGGTGGTCTCAAATATGCTTATTAATAAGTGATGACAGCATTTTAAGCTACGAATTCAGACGCAAAAAGGGTGCTTTCGCTGCATAAACATGTCTTTTATTCGATGGATTCTAATTTCTGGCTCCCAAAATGTAAAGGGTAGCCACAATCTTGGAAATATGGCTCCAATAGTTTGGTCAGAAGAGTAGTCCAAAGTTTGAACCCCTCAATGTAAATTTTATTTTTTGCATCTATCGCTATATCTAGTTTTTTAGAGAATTAAAAAAATTTCGCTCACTATTATGAAATTCTTTAATCCAAAGATAATTCCATGCAAGAAAGAACTTTTAAAAAATATTCATTATTTTATATTATTTTATTTAATAAAATTCGCGAAAAATTTTAAATTGTAAGTTGTACAATTTTTAGCATTATTTCAAAAAATGTAATTTTACATGGCAAAGTAAAAAATTTTTGCGAAAATGGTCGAATAGTTCCTGAGAAAGTACGTTTTTGTGGTTGCTATCTTAACTTAAAATATTGTCTGCACTAATTAATTAGCTTATTTCTAGTCACGCCTTTGAACCATTACAATAGAATCCTAGAATATGAAGATCCAATCATTAGATCAAAATTTATTCAGGGTGGTCCGTTTATTTCCTTACGTACCGTGCATATAATGTAAATGTGTATCTATATTTATTTAAACATTTGTTAACGTACAGTGTAAGAAAAAATGGACCACCTTGAATGACTTTTGATCTAAAGATTGGATCTTCACTTTCTAGAACTCAAACTTAATGGCTCGAAGAGGTGATTTCAAATATGGTAATCAATAAGTGCAGACGATATTTTAAGTTACGAATGCAGACACAAAAACGTACTTTCTCTTAATAAACATACCTTTCTTTCGAAGCATTCGGATTTCTCAGCCTCAAAATATAGGTGGTAGCCGCAATCTGGGAAATATGGTCCCAATAGTTTAAGCAAGAGAATGCTCCAAAATTTGGACCCCTTAATATTAATTTTACTTTTTGCATATTTCGCTATATCTCAAAAACTTTGTGAGCGAATCGAAAATTTTTTGTACACAATTATAAGATTCGTTTATCCAAACAAAATCCCATGCAAGAAGTAACTTTTAGAAAATATTTATTATTACTTTTTAATAAGTGTCGAAAAATTTTTGAATGGTAAGGTATATAAATGTCATTTCAAAGAAAATAATTTTACATTGCAAAATACAAAGTTTGAGTTAATCGGTCGAATAGATCCTAAGAAATTTAATTTCAAAAAAGTCTGATATTTAAAATTCAACTTCTCAGGAACTATTCGACCGATTTCTCTAAGACTTCGTATTTTGCTTTTTGAATGTAATAAAATAAATGTTCTCTAATAAAATAAACATTCTCGTAAAAAATAAATGTTCTCTAATAAAATAAACGTTCTCTAATAAAATAAACGTTCTCTAATAAAATAAACGTTCTCGTATAAAATAAATGTTCTCTAATAAAATAAACATTCTCGTAAAAAATAAATGTTCTCTAATAAAATAAACGTTCTCTAATAAAATAAACATTCTCGTATAAAATAAATGTTCTCTAATAAAACAAATTTTCTCTAATAAAATGATACTTTTGTGATAAGTCATCATTCTTATAACTTTTTGATCACGGTAGTAAAGCCCAAGCCAAACTAATTGGTGGAGAATTTTATGATTATTTCAAAGATGCTAACTTGCTCCACTTTGAAAGAAAATTTTTTCTAGTGGTCGCAAAGTTTATGTTTCAATGTTTTATTCTGTATTTAGCAAATTTTATTTAAAGTTATTTTAACCACAACCACATGTAAATAATTTAAATATATTTATTAAATGCAACTTTCTTTCAGTTATCTTTAGGTGAGATTTATAAAGTGATTTCTGAATGGAACAAAATTTTCTAAAATTCGCTAAAAAACCTTTTTATCTTTTTCAGAAAGCGAAACAGTTGGCCTCCATGCTATATTAATTTACTTTTCAGAGACCAGAGTGGTCCGGAACTGTTTCTTCTCTGAAGCTGAAGTTTTCCCATACTCCAGCAACTTCATTGTATACTACAGATACTCAAGAGGCTTGTCTTATTACAACAGCATTGCCTGTTAGCCAAAACAGTTCTTGGTTTTAACCCCTAAGCACAGTGCCGAATTAAGACAGGGCCCTAGGCCATTAAATTTTTTGGGTCCTTAGATAAAAAAAAAAATTTCGTGTATTTTTTATTTATTCAAATATGAAAGTATATATGTATATATATATAAATNTATATATATATATCTTCATTGAAGAAAGCATATTCAGAATAAAAATAAATAATAAAAAATTAAATTTTACTTTATTTTGTTAAATTAGAACTGAAAAATATTCATAACATTTTGAAAAAATTTGAAATTTATTAACACTTTACAAAATCAACGCTACTATAAAATTGGTATTCAAAAATGCGTATAAATAATAATTAAAATAAGTAATAAATAAATATGATTAACATTATGTAAAAATATCATCGTATTTTATTAATGTATACTTCAAATCGATCTTTTTTTTAAAAAAAATCCTTGTTTTTCTTAATTTTTTAAAATTTATTTTCAAAAAATCCATTTTAAGGGGGTCCCTAATCATTGGGGGCTCCTGGCCTTGGCCTAGTCTGGCCTAGTGGGTAATCCGGCACTGCCTTAGTGACGTATATTTCAAAAAAATGGACCAAAAATGGAAAATTTATTTGACTGTTTAATTTTGTTCCTTATATTATTATAAAGGTTAGAAAATGGTTTTCTATTACAAAAATAAAATTTTAACTGCAAAAACTGCTGTATTTATAATTTTTACAAATACATAAAAAAGTAATGGATTACACACACATCTTATTCAATTAGAGCAAATTAAACAAAATTTTGAAGCTAAATATTATATAACTAGTATAATATAATATAAAAACACAACAATATGAATTTCAATACAGAATTTTTTGCAAAAAACTTTTGCAATAAATTCTGACAACACCCACATTTTCCCTCCCTGGACTGAAGTTGTGATCGGTGAGAAACTAGGACCATTAACGCCATCTATTAGGAAAATAGTGAACTAAGTATCCTAAAGTTGAAACGAGCTCAGTTTGGGCCTCATAAATATGACGCGTAGTAGTTCCTCGAATTGAATTCGGGCGACACTGACAAGGGGTTTAAATACATTAATAATAATTTAAGATTCGATTCCTTTTTTTTAAGGATTAACAAAAACTGTGAAATTAATAAAATTTGTATTTTCTCCGTGATTTGATGGTTATGTTACGATTTTTTTAATGTTTATTTTTATAAAAAAAAATTCAAATTAGAAACTAAAACTCAAAAGCGCGCATAAATATAATTCTTGCATATGGACTTTAGCCTATAATTTGGCTGCTGAGCTGGAGACGGAGCATTATAAATTTTTCACCTCCCTGTTTCATTGCAAAGCAGAATTCATTTTAAACTTCTTACATATTAAAAAATGGGGGTCAAAATTCTTGAAAATACACAAAAATAGTTATAACTATTTTTTGAAAAATTTAAAATAGAAAATCGTAATATATATTTATATATATGAATTAGCGATTTTTTTTTTGAATTCTTGCTATGCGATACTCATTTTAAACTTTTTTCATAGTGAGATAGGAGCGTTATATTTTCCAAAAATATACATATACATCTCAAGTATTTTATAATTCCTTAAAAAAATCCAATTTAGTCCAAATTATGCAACATCCATAGCATATATAGCTCTAATCAGATTGACTAGCGGAATATTTTGAATTTATTCAAAATATTCACCCAAATTATTTATTCTTTGCAAGAAGAATTCATTTGAAAATAATTTAATTTTAGAATTTGGGCGTCATATATTACGGGCTTCGAATCAAAATAAATATACATGCCTAGAAATACTTATAGAGAATTTTAAAAATAAATTTTATGAAGCCCACAATACGAAAAGTATAGAGCATCTATATAGGAAATATAAAGGTCATTTCGTATATTTTTTGTAAATGTATCGGTAACTAGATTTAAGAAAAATTATTATTTTTTTATTATTTTACAATATGGTAATGTAAATATTATATTCCTTTGCATATTTTTTTCGAGTTTGTTTATAATAAAAACTTTAAAAATTAGAAAATTTATTAAAAATTCAAAAACCGTATTAATTGCGTTCATCAGTCTTACTTGGTAAACTCATTGCGATTTAATTTTAATTCTTTGCCATTCAGAATTTATTTAAAACTACTTTCAATAGAAAAAAACATTATTTCTTGAAAATACCCATAGCTGCATATATATATATATATATATATATACAGTTGACTCGCGTTATAACGACCCCATCGGGACTGCCCCAATCTGGTCGTTATATCAAATGGTCGCTATATCAAAATGAGCAAAATTCCTTTGAAAATTTGTCACATAATGGTTTTAAACGTCATAATGCATGCATATACTATTTGTGGTATACATGTTATAAACCAAAAAAGGATAGGATGCATACATTAATAAAACATAATGACATTTTAACAATTGAATTACAACTGTTAACAATTAAGAATTTTATTTTAAAGTACAGATTAAAAAACATAGTATGACAAAAAAAAAATCTAGTTTCTAATGAATTAATTTTTTGATGTACATAATTTGCGATATATATAACGAATTTTTTTTTATGTACATAATCTGCAGTATTATAAAGAAGAGTAAACCGAGGAACATAAACGAGGCTTCATTAGACGAAGACATTAATTTTTTGA
>NC_092215.1:47431647-47507825 GCF_043381705.1 Parasteatoda tepidariorum | reverse complement strand
GAACAATCGATCTCCAATCCAGTACCCCCAGAGGTTTTGATTTGTTATGGGAACATGGAGGTCTTTTGCAACTCGACAGATTTAACGCGCATCAGTCACTTTAGTACACGGGGAGTCTTCGGCTGGCGGGCTGCGAACCCACGAACTCTCGGACTTGGGCCCAGCGCCCTACCGACCAGGCTATCCCGGCCCCTGTCAATAAGTGTGGTTTTTAACGTTAATATCTACTTTTACGTATTTTGCCATATCTGTAGAATTATTTAAGAGCAACAAAAATTTTTTGAGGATCCAAAACATATTTCCATCTAAATATATATATATATATAAAAATATATACAGATTCATTTATTATACTAGGAGTAATATGCATTGAAAATTTAAAAAAAAATTCTTATTTAATCCAAAACAGCAATGTTCAGGACATTTAAATCGGAATTACGAGTATTAGGGCTGTTGTTTCGCGAAATATTTTTCATCTTTTGCAATTCGAGCATCATTTCAAACTTTTCTTACAGTAGAAAACGATTTTTATGTTTTTAGAAAATACCCATAGCTGTGCAAAAATAATTTAAATTTCTTTCTTAAATCTTAATTAGCCCCAAGCATGCAAGGTCCATAGTATACAGCCCCTAGCCAAATTATTAGACGCATTATAGGATTCTATGTAAAATCTTAATTATCAGATGCAACTTTATTGTTTTTACGCTACTGAAACCGGTTTGCCTTTGTTTACTTCCATGTATCAATTGGTTAACATTGTAATGCAATACGTCAAAAATAAATACTAATAGGAAATATATTAAAAATCTCCTGAATAAAAACCCATTACATGTATGTTTAAGTATAAAAGTTATTGCATACAAACTCATGCAAAACATGTAATTACGAAAACACTACAGTCCATCTAATAATTTAATCTAATTATCGTAATATGCTTATATAATATATGATATTATAAATATTCTATATTTATATAATATATCATCCAATTTATCCACTCGTTGAATTTATATTATATAAAACCTAATAGGACCATAGATACACGAATGTAAGCAAGTGCAAACCGGTTTCAGTCACATAAAAACAATAAATTTGTATAGTATCACCTGATAATTAAGATTTCACATAGGATCTTATAGTGCCGCTAATAATTTGGCCAGGGACTATATATAAATAAACTAACTGGGTTAGACAGTTTACAAATTTCTTACAAGCAAATTTCTAACAAAGAAATTAATATGATACTCAAATATTTAAGTCATATTTTTTTAAAAATAACTATATATATCCACGCAATTATTATGGAACATTTTTAAATTAATCTTAAACAAGCCAATTATAGAGCATATGAACCTGTAATGTAAAGGTGGTGAGTATGTGAATTTTTTCATAATTGTTTTGCAAAGCGAGTATCATTTGTAATTCATGTCTTGCTAAAATAAAGGCTTCATATTCACCGGTAATGCACGTATGTATCTAGAAATATTCATAGAAAATTTTTAAAAAAATTATGACCAAAGCGCGATAAATGTAGATAATTGATATCGGAAGTATAAGAGTTTTGAATTTGTTTATCACATTTTGTATTAGTGTCAAATAATAATAATAATAATAATAATTGTAATTGTAATAATTGTCATATAATAATAATAATAATAATTGTAATAATTGCCATATAATAATAATAATAATAATAATAATTGTAATAATTGTCATATAATAATAATAATAATGATAATGATTGTCAAATAATAATAATTGTAATAAGTGTCAAATTCATTTGACACTTATTTTATATTGAAATATAATCGTCATATTTCCCGCTACATAGCTAAAAACTTTTATAGAAATTTTTAGGCTTGAACTCGCATGTCCAGAGCACAGATAGCGACAGTATAAATGTGAACTTCTCGTGAAATTTTTAGAATTATTTGCTTTGTAGGAGACACAGGTTTCGCAATAATTAATATAAAACTATTTTCATGTTTAAGTCCCAGTTCTTTTTTTAACATATTTCCGTTCTTTACAAGCAAAACGAGTGAGATGACTTTTTTTAATAAATATTTATGTAACATTTTCGTAACGTTTTATATAAATGTATTCTTAACGTTATAATATACTCTAAATATAAAGTAATAATATAGAAAATATTTCTTCAAATTCGTACACTTACAGGCACGTGAGTCGTTTTTAAAATATAAGAATTGAGTCTTTGATATGTAAATTTTACGTAACGCCGAACATTTTTTAGATACCGTTCACATTCATAGTTCATAATTTTATTTTAAAATTTAGTTCCTAAATCTATCTATTACACATTCTTAGTATGTTCGAAAATAGATCTGAACTTTAGGTACTTTGACTTTCGTTTCACTAGGAAAAATATTTGTAAGAAAAATGGAGAAGTAGTCGCTACTTTTTCAGATTTAAATGCTCTCAAAACGCTTTTTTCCTTCAATGTTTATGGTTAAATAATTTTCTCGAAATTTCTAAATTAATTTAGAAGATGAAATCAAATACTTCTATTACATTTACAACTAGCTTTATAGCATAATTTTCAATGGAATACTGCTTAAAAGGAATGGCATTCCACTATCTTTTTTTTTTTTTGCTGTTATATTATATATTGGCACACGTAACTAAATTATATGCAACCGTAATCCTTTGTTTTATTTTTTCGTTTTTAACTAAGCTTCCTAGAACTTCTCTTTCGCTCTTTGGAACTTGTAAAATTAAATACGGAACTCCTTAAAAAATTTTGCTCTAATAATCGTATTTTTATAAACTAAATACAATGATTCAAAAGATCAATTTTAACTAAATACAGTGATTCAAAAGATCAACGTTAGCTAAATACAATGATTCAAAAGATCAACTTTAGCTAAATACAATGATTCAAAAGATCAACTTTAATTCGCTGCCGCAAATGACAGCCATAGTCATCCTCAGAGCATCTCTACCATCTATCTCAAACAAAAATTTATTTTAGTGGATCTCTTAATTACCTTTTCTTTTTAAAAACTAATTCCTATTCCTCAATATCAGATTCATTTTAGGGATTGTACCTCAAAAATAGTTAGATCACATTTAAATTAATAATATTAGTTAGCCCTGCACATTTTAATTAATGAAAAGGAAAGTTATTAGTAAGAAGTGTACTAATGTATTTATCCGTTAATTGAATAATTTATTTGTTAATTACAGCGTTAAAAAAATTTAATACTCCGGATTACATATCGTTTTTAAAGTAATAAAAACAAATACCGTCAAGTGTTTTCACGGAAAAAATGTGAGAAAACGTAAAAATTTCCCCCTCCAAACATACGACTAACACTCAATTTTATATGGCAGTCATAAGCAAATGAAAAAAAAAAAATATGTTTCTGAGGCCAACCGCCAATTTAAAAGAGTGCTGTAACGTGTTGAACTTGATAATTAATTTTCGCATATGATATTTTAAGTTACGAATTTAGACATAAAAACGTACTTTCTCTTGATTTTTGACTCGTAAAATCGGGGGAATAGCCACGATCCGGAAAGTAATTCATAGTAAAGAGAAAAGCAGTGGAAAGTTTTGACCCTTTTAAACTAATTATAAGTTTTTGATTATTTTTCTATACATCTGGAATTATTTAATTTAATCAAAAACTTTTAGGAAGCAAATCTCATTTATTTAAAGATATTTTCATGAAAATATGAATATTTATTATTATTTATTATTTTTTACTGTTCAATGTAATAATGTTTGAGGGGAAAAGAACTTAATTGTTGGGAAAACAAACCTTTACATTATTTGAAACAACTGTCATTTTAAATACCGAAATATAAAATTTGAACAAAATGAGAGACAAAATTTAAAAATGCTGCCGATTTTAAATTTCTTATTTAGAAACTATTCTACAGATTTCGTTTAAATTTCTTTTTTTTTTTTGGTCATTTAAAATTACATTGTTTAGTTATGTCATGAAAGCATTTTTTAACTTCCTTTTAAAAGAATAGTTACGTTTTTCAAAAAGAAAAAAGTGCACAAGCAGTTCATTTTTGATAGAACTAACCCGCATTTGCATTACTTGGTGAGGAAAACCACGAAAACCTCCCACGGTTAGTCTGATGGAAAGGGGACTCTAACCCATGATCTATCTGCCACTGAGGATATTTTACGTCAGCACTGTGGCCGGTGCAAGCCGGGTGCGGAATTCGTATCGACAGTCTTCGTAAGGGTTCGAAACCGGTACACCCAAGTGGAAAACGAACGCTCTATCCCCTTATCCAGCACCGCTCTCTCATATGTACATTTTATTTTATTTTATTTTATTTTATTTCATAACAGCATTGAACAGAAGACCCATTTTTGGGTTTACGAATACTATTGTTCAACTCATGCTGTCACATGTCGTAATGTGCCATACTTCAGATCTAATTACAAACGTTTATATTATTTATTTATTATATTAGAGGGGGCTTCCTTGTTCTTCTGTGACATGTGTCACAGAAATATATCCAACATGTGACAACATGAGTTGTGACAACAACTCATGTCACAGCACGACATGTGACAACATGAGTTGTGACAACAACTCATGTCACAACACGACATGTGACAACATGAGTTGAACAATAGCAGTCGTAAACCCAAAAATGGGTCTTCTGTTCAATGCTGCTATGAAATAAAATAAAATAAAATAAAATAAAATGTACGTATGAGAGAGCGGTGCTGGATAAGGGGATAGAGCGTTCGTTTTCCACTTGGGTGTACCGGTTTCGAACCCTTACGAAGACTGTCGATACGAATTCCGCACCCGGCTTGCACCGGCCACAGTGCTGACGTAAAATATCCTCAGTGGCAGATAGATCATGGGTTAGAGTCCCCTTTCCATCAGACTAACCGTGGGAGGTTTTCGTGGTTTTCCTCACCAAGTAATGCAAATGCGGGTTAGTTCTATCAAAAATATCCTCCACACAAGCAATTTTCATAAAATAATTTTTCCAGGAGTTGCCTTGTCTTCGGGATTGTGTTAAAACTTCCAAGGCTTCGGAGTTGATTCAATCGTTAACTCAAAATTAGATCGGCTGTTCAATGCCGCTGATAAAATAAAATAAAATGTACGTATGAAAATATGCTGTTTGGGATGATGTAAAAATACCTACAAAACGAAATGATTCATGCTTTTCAAAGAATTAAAAACAATAAATATCAACTTCTTAAAATCGACTGTATAAAATTGATAAATTAAATGAACAGAAATAGGAAAACTTTTCGACTTGTCTGCTACTAAAGCCGAAGTCTTGAAAAAAGAAAAATAAGTATTTTTGAAGGAAAAAACAAAAAAAAAGTGTAGTATTGGTGGAAAAATGGATCGAGCACATGAAAAAAAAGGGAAGAACTACTAAAAGGATGTTATGGGAGAAATACTATTATGCCGCTTACATTAAAAATTGGAACCTTTGCAAATATCCTTACAATGACATTTAATTTTTTAAAATATAGATTCGAAAAAATTGATAGTTGAAACAGCCTGTAAAAATTTTTGCAGATATTTGTAGAACTTCTCAGAACACCTCGAACAAAAATGGTTCTGAATCGAATACTATCTGCAAACACATATCCGAATTTACTGATATATTACTGAAAGTAAACTTAGAATTCGTTACAAAAAAACAAATTTTTTTGATCAGACAAAGGATGCGAGAAATCCGCATCCTTTCTCGCCAATTATTCTAGTCCCTGGAAAAAAAGATGCCGTATTGATCGAGAGGCAAAATCAAAAATGAAACTGAAGAACGTGAAATAAGTTTAATACAATGAAACTTGAACCAAAGATGAAGAACAAAAGCCGTACCTTTTTCAAGTAGTTGCAAATCATCGTCAAAGATAGAAAACTTTTTCAAAGAAAACTTTCGCGAAATAAATATTATATCATATTTTTTTCTTATGTATTAAGTTTTAATTTTGTGAATTACGTATGTTATATTTAATTTAAATTCCAATTATATACAATAAAATATATACTTTTCAATGCTGTCTTTAATAGTAACCTAACACATTATATTTTTCCAAAATTCATTATTCTAAGTTTTAGTCAGATTTTGAATACAGATGTTATTGCTTGATTTCCTTTGTTCTTATTATTCTAATTTCAATCTTAACTCAAAAAATGTGTCGAATTTGACAGAAATATTCATTTCACACTTTAGAAAAATTAAATTAGTTACTTTAGAAAAAATTAAAGGGATTGAGTGACCTCTAAATATTACCCAATTTTGTTGAAACTTAGTGAACTTTATTTTTTAGATAAGAAAACAAGTTTATCAAACTTGGGAGCAAAATTTGAACTAGAATTTGACTGAGTATTTTGTTAAAAATATGTTTGCTTTTTAAATTAAATTTTGCAATGAAGCCATTAAATTAATTCTAATGCACTTGAAAATATGTGTTGTTAGTAAACAAACAAAAAAAATGAATAAATAATTAAGTAAAACTATAAAAACTAATGCATTGTAAGCATTTTTAGCTTACCTCAACCCTAAATATGGTGGCACTAAAATGTGTACAAAATTATTTTTATATATATATANTGAATATATCCTGGTTCTATATCTATTATATATCCTCACATTCCCGGCCTGCTCGATCCCCAGATTTGTCATCAAATGAGCACATTTGGGACGGCAAATCAGACAGTCTCCGAGTTTAGTCGTTACCTCCTACACCAGAAAACCTCCACATGGTTTTTTATAAGTAGTCCGCACAGAATATTTAAAAAGTAAACCAGTTGTAGGCATGAATCCAAATTCCTTTTATAAAGTAATTGAGAGAAATTTATCATATATACTTAAGAATTGAATCTGTGGTAGTTGGCAAGTAAATAAGACAAACCAATCATATTAAAAAATTAAGCAAATTTTTAGATAGATATATTTGCTACCATCACTATCTTATTTTTACTAGATTTTCTATTAAATGCTTCTTTCGTAAACTTCATAGTGGTCTGATCGGACTGCCTACAAAAAAACCGTGTGAAGGCTTTCAGTTATAGGAGGCGTTGGTTTAGTCGGTTTAGTCAACGCCTCCTATAACTGAAAGCCTCCACACCGTTTTTTTAAAGGTAGTCATCAGACCACTATGAAGGTGAACAAGTTTACGAAAGAAGCTTGTTGTTGTTGTTGTTAATTTACGTCGCACTAGAGCTGCACAATGGGCTATTGGCGACGGTCTGGGAAACATCCCGGAGGATGACATCCCGAAGACATGCCATCACAATTTTGATCCTCTGCGGAGGGGATGGCACCCCCGCTTCGGTAGCCCGACGACCTGCGCGAAGTTGAGCACTTTACGATAGCACATACCGCACACCCTCGGCCCGTACGCAGACTGATCCAAGTGGTCACCCACCCGCACACTGACAGCAGCCAGTGATGCTTGACTTCGGTGATCTGCTGGGAACCGTGTCTTGTCGATCAGTCCACTGCGGGACTACGAAAGAAGCATTTAATAGAAAATCTAGTAAAAATAAGATAGTGGTTGCAAATATATATATATATATATATAAAAATTTGTTTCATTTTTTAATATGATTGGTTTGTCTTATTTACTTGCCAACTACTACAGATTCAATTCTCAAGTATATGTGATAAATTTCGCTGAAGTACTTTTGAAATAGAATTTGGGTTCATGCGCACAACTGGTTCTCTTTTTAAATAATCTGCACAGACTACTTATAAAATCCCGTGTGGAGGCTTCCTGATGTAGGAGGCGATGATTTAGTGGTGTTCTTGCATCAACCAGGGAACTTGAAACCGCAGGACATGATGCCCCAATGCGCATCTTGCGTTTGCACAAGAGGTTGCCCAATTGGTTACTGAAATCTCCATTAGTTTGTCTTTTTTCTTCTGTAAATGATCTTTTTACTTTTATCTTTTAATCCCGTTTTTTTTATAAAACTTGTACTTACGTATGTAAAACTTTCTGACTACTTTTCAAGATACGCTAATTTTCATGGATATCATATACAGGAAAATATTTAAAGTAAAAAAAAAATTATTATTGTTGTAAATTCGTGTGAAAAAGCATAGCTTTTTACTCTCATAATTTCCAGCTTCAGTACATTTAATTCGACTGATAGTAAACGCGTAAATCAAAGAATAATAATGGAAAATCTCTCTCTCTCTTTCTCCCTCTCTCTCACACACATTGTAGTTTTAAAAATATTTGAATAACGGAAAATCCCATTTGATGCAATTTTTGTCAGTCGTTGGTCATCAGTTGTTTTTTAATTATTTATCATTGATTTATAGGTATTATTCGCAGCAGAAAATAAATTCAAGCAAACACAGTAATAGTATGGAGTTAATCCCTTCCTAAATGAATTTGCTTCGAGAACTGTTTATTTTTTCACTTATTTAAGACGTTATTGATGCTTTGTAAATACACAAGGCATGCTTTCAATGTGAAACTCATTTTTAATTAATATATAAGATGTTCTGTAATTAACGCCTTTAATATATATTTTCAGAATCCTTATCAAAAATCAAGTCATTTAAGGTATACGCTTAGCATTTAAGCAAATCGTAATTGCTATAATTGTCCAACAAATTATTAGTGAGGAAAACGGTAAAAAAAACTTTATGAGCCCTCTGATATCCTGATGAAAATCGGAGATGCTCCTAATAACCACATTCAATACTTCTCTTTTTTCTCAGGCAATCAAACAGGTTTGAATAAAATTAGTTTTCTTTTGCAGATGATCGCGAAAAGTCAATAACATTTTCCTCGTTTAAATATTAATTAGCCTCCTCTACTAAGTGTCTTTTTTATTTGATTTTTCACAAGCATTCTAAATTATATATTAAATGCAATTAAGGATCACCTCATTTCATTAAATATCTTAATATCACTGAAATTATTGAATTTTTTTCGGTCTTTCAAATATAATACTTTAAGGACACTAAAGTTTTTACATGTTTGCATGATTACAGAAATATAAAAGTAGTTTAAAAAATTAGTTTTGGAAATTGAATGCAAGATATTTTTTATTTAATTTATAAACAAAAAAGCTAGAAAGATTGTCGAAAAATAAAATGATTTTATTGAAGAATAATGATTTCCTCTCAGTTCAAAATCACTGAATTTCCATTTCGATTTTCTCAAACATAACTTAATATTGAAAAGCGATGTATTTTTTATACAAATTTAGATGTAATATTTAAAGCCCGTTGCTTTCGTGCGCAATAAATCGATAAAACTCGTTTCTTTTTGTAATATTACATTTTTAACAATAGAACAGTCAATTCAACTTCAATTTAATACTTGATCAAAAGGAAAATTTCTCTTGCGGTTATTTCGAAAAGATAACATTTATTTGGACTATCTACACGAAAAAGTTCAACTATTTCCTTTCTATCTCTTTTTCAGGAGATGTAAATTGTAAATTATGGGTTACAAGGCGAAACTGTCCCTGCCCGATTATATATATATATATACAATGACATTTAATTTNTTTGCTATTCCTATTATCTGATTGATTCGAAGAAATAATTATTGTATTTTCTCGAATAGTTAAATTGAAAGCAAAAACATACTTGTAATTTTTAAACAAATCTTATTAAATCTCACAAAATGAACGCATTGTAGTAAATATTAGGAATGAAATCGAGAAACATTTCTTTGCTATTCCTATTATCTGATTGATTCGAAGAAATAATTATTGTATTTTCTCGAATAGTTAAATTGAAAGCAAAAACATACTTGTAATTTTTAAACAAATCTTATTAAATCTCACAAAATGAACGCATTGTAGTAAATATTAGGAATGAAATCGAGAAACATTTCTTTGCTATTCCTATTATCTGATTGATTCGAAGAAATAATTATTGTATTTTCTCGAATAGTTAAATTGAAAGCAAAAACATACTTGTAATTTTTAAACAAATCTTATTAAATCTCACAAAATGAACGCATTGTAGTAAATATTAGGAATGAAATCGAGAAACATTTCTTTGCTATTCCTATTATCTGATTGATTCGAAGAAATAATTATTGTATTTTCTCGAATAGTTAAATTGAAAGCAAAAACATACTTGTAATTTTTAAACAAATCTTATTAAATCTCACAAAATGAACGCATTGTAGTAAATATTAGGAATGAAATCGAGAAACATTTCTTTGCTATTCCTATTATCTGATTGATTCGAAGAAATAATTATTGTATTTTCTCGAATAATTAAATTGAAAACAAAAACATACTTGTAATTTTTAAACAAATCTTATTAAATCTCACAAAATGAACGCATTGTAGTAAATATTAGGAATGAAATCGAGAAACATTTCTTTGCTATTCCTATTATCTGATTGATTCGAAGAAATAATTATTGTATTTTCTCGAATATTTAAATTAAAAACCAAAACAAAGTCGTAATTTTTAAACACATATTATTAAATCCCACAAAATGAACGTATTGTAGTAAATATTAAGAATGAAATCGAGAAGGATTTCTTGGCTATTCTTATTATCCGATTGATTCGAAGAAATAATTATTGTATTTCCGAACTATCCGCATACTTTCTTTTCGTGTTAAACAGTACAAAGTAAAACATTAAACATGAGAAACGGGTTACTTTTTCAAAAATTTTAAATAAATCTAATTTGATTTTTCCGCCCTTCTTCTCTGGAACCTTTAGTGGCATCAGCTGCCCTTTAAAGCAAGGGTGGCCCCTATAAAGCAAAGGATTTTTTAAAATCTGCCTGTTACATAAGTATAAAAACACCTATTTCTTTTTTCAAAATTGTTTGAGTTTTTCAACTCTTCTTTATTCTTTTCTTTGAAAATGCTATGTAAAGTGTAACTTTGCATAACAGAAAAAGCAAATAATGATATTATAAAGAAAATAAGAATTTAATATATTTGTTTTCGCAAAAAATTCACAATGCTTAGCAAAAAATTATTATCTCAGCTAATTGTTCGAAAAATTTGGTTTTTTAAAGGTTCTGGAAAGTCAGAACGCGAAATATTTAAGTTAAATAAACGTTCTAGCACTGTTGCTCATAATGTTTAAACCAAAAGAGGTACTTATGAAAAATCTAAAAGATCTTGTAGGTAGCGTAACTTATCAGCACTAAGAAATATATACATTTTCAAACTTGCAACGAAATAGAACTTGTCTACTTGCAAAATAACTCAGCAATCGAATTTAACGATCTCCCATTCAACAGTCGGGCGCACTTAGGGATCAAATTCGAATGCTGTATTTCGAAAATTAAAATGAAAGCCAAGACTATCAAAGTATCATAAAGAAACGAGTCTGAGGTGAGCCGAAGAAATCATGACCTGAGATGCTTTATAAAAAATGTTATTTTTTCAGATGAGAAAAAGTTCAATTTGAATGATCCGCATAATAATTACTACTGGCATTATTTGCGAACAGAAAGTGATATCTTCGATAGACAGATGGGTGGTGGCTTGGTATATGGTCTGGGAAGCTCCTGCATGATAAATGCAACCTTCGGCGAATTTAAAAAAAAATGGATTTTACCAACACCTTATACCTTTTGGTCCATATCTTACTTTCTAGGATGTTCAGACTGTAAATTTCAGAAAGACAATGCGAAATGCCATCCGTACCAATCAACTAAAAATTGGTTTCCGAAAGAAAAAACGGAGGTCCTAAGCTGGCCAACAATAGTCCTGATCCTAATCCTACAAAAAACTTTTGGAGGCTACTTGGCTGGACAAGTGCATGCAAATAACCGCCAATATTCAGTTTACGACCTGGAAGAAGCTTTCATGAGTGGCACAAAATTCCTGAAACTTAGCTTAAAAATTTGATCGAGTCGATGAAAAATCGCTTATTTGAAGTCATCCAAAACATCCTTTTAATTTCGTAAAAAAGTTGATTTCAACTGGTGTTTTTATATTTTTGTAACAGATATTTCAAGTGGAAAAATCTTGATATTGTTGACAGAGTATTCATATTTAAATATATCGCATAAAACTTATGTGCATGCATTTTGTTTTTCCTTAAATTTATATTACTTATATGTATTAAAAATCACAAAAATCGCAATGATGTTATAATTTTGTTATACACAATATATATATATACACCGAAGAGCCATTACATTATGACCACCCCGCTAATAACATGTAGGACCACCTTTAGCCTTCAAAACTACTAGCACCCGCCGTGGCATTGGTTCCACAAGGTACTGATAGGTAGTCTGAGGTATCTGGTACCAAGCACTCACCAACTGGTCCTGCAATTCCCTCACATTGCGAGGGGATAGCGTGGCAGCACGAATTTGGTTTTCCAAGTAGAACCACAAATGCTCTATTGGATTAAGGTCATGTGAATTTGGGGGCCAAGACATGACTTGAAAGTCACTGGAATGTTCCTCGAACCAATCCATGACGATTCGACCCTAATGCATTATCCTGTTGGTAAACACCATCCCCCGCAGGAAAAACTGCTGCCTTGAATGGGTGAACCTGGTCTACAACTATGTTCAAGTAGCTTACAGACGTCAGGGATTGTTCTATGAGGATTATGGGTCCTAATGTGTCCCATGAAAACATTGTTCCTGGGCGAGAATCCATGAAAACCTGGGCGAGCCCACTGTTATAGATGGAGGGGGTGGTCATAATGTAATGGCTCTTCGATGTATATATATATATATATATATTGTACATACATTCGACATGCATACATTGTACACATGTACCTAAATACATTCGACATGTATTAATTGTAATTATGTGCATACATATATTGGATATAAGGGCATGCTGGTTTGTCCAATGAATGTATAGATGTACAATGTATGTATATCTAAATATAATTACAATACAATGAATACAACTTATGTAAGTTATCTAAATTTCAAAATTTTAATTATTACAACCACTAATAAAAGACTCAAGCTATTTAACTGACTAACTCAAATAATATTTAAAATCAATTGTCAGTTTTAATTGTTCTATATCATTTTAAAAATATTTGAATAAAAAATCCTTTTCCCCTATTTTTTCTGAAATATTCGAGGCTTTAAATTTACTTTTATGTAACATAGTGCATAGTTCAGAGAAATGTTTACATGGCAAAAAAGCGTTTTATTTTTTTAAGTTGAAATTATATTTAGGAATTTAGACTAAGATTATCGTATGCTTTCAAAAACGATTGAGTCTTACAGATATTAGAACAAATTTTAAAATGAACTTACAGAGCTAAACTATTAGAAACTTCTTTTTAACACAGCTAAGTATAGGAATTTACAAAATAATTTTACGCTGGAGTAAGTTAAAATAACATAAAAGTTTAATATCTGCTTGAACATACTTGTCTTAGTTTTATGGATAAATTCCTTATATAAGACGATAAAGAGCAGACAATGTTTTGCATGTCGATCAGTTTAAAGACATAGCCTTGATGGTCAAAGAGTTTGACTTACACACACGTAATGTATGTATATACATATATTGTAAATACATATAATTCTTGTACATGCGCACAANTTTCGCTCAAATAAGAATGTATTTCACTCAAGTTGAGTTAAAAAAATTTAACTCTTTTTTGAGTAGGGGAAATAACTCTTTCATTTTAAGAGAGTATATATATATATATATATATATACAAATTATAAAAAATATCGTGCATTTAATGGCGTAAAATTACCGCGCATAAACTTCTATTTACAGATATGAGGCCTCCTTAGGTTTAGCCTATAACAATATAGGCACACGTTCAAAATGGCGGCCTCTGAAAAAAAATTTTTAAATATTTTTTGACGATTTTCAATGATATCTATTACAGAAATATCTATTTCTTCTATTTTGTGCGTGTAGTTTTCTAATTTAATCAATACATGCCACTTGGGTCAAGATATATCACCTGCTCGATTCGCACACCGATCCCCATTATTCTTTAATTCCTTCGGTTTCTTGGTAATAAGTAGATAGTCACATTAAAAGTATTACGTATTATTCTATTTATAATGAAATTTGCCGCACATTTCATTAATAATATACTTATTTAAATAAAATTTTATGGATTAATTTACGATAAATTATTTACGCTTATTTTACATTAAGTCAGTAATTAGATAAATAAGGATGTTCCTCTGAAAAATTATGTAAAGTTTGGACGTTATAAAAGTTTTGTGCACAAAAAGTACAAATTTTATTTATGCATATTTACGCATCTGATATTCAAGTGAGACATTATTTCCAGCGTATTTTTTTGAGTTGAATGGGATGAGACTATTGAAAAGTCAGAAGAATAAGTAGTTTAGAAATTATAAGTACTTTTATGTAAGCAAAGTGCTGTTTTTTGATATGGCTTATGTATACTTTTTACAAGGGTTTTTTTCATAATGAGTACAATTCCAGAATAGTAATTTTTATATAAAAAACTAATAAATAACTACTTTTCAGGTACTTTTCAAAATCCTTTTAATCTCTTAATTATTTATCTTATCGATTCCTTTTTTGTATCATTCGAATTCAGTGCGTAAAACTGCATCGTGAAATTCACCTTACATGTTCAGATAATTCCTGGATGTGTCCCTGGAAAGTGTCAACATAAATGTCAAAAAAAGTACTTTTTATTCGTAAAAACTATTTGTTCTATTGACTTGTGCATAGTCTCGTTAGATAGAACATATACATAGAAAGCAATGCCTCACTTGTTTAGATATCAATGCAAGATGCATGATTAGGTATAAGTAGAAATTTGTATGTCGTGTACACGTGAAACCTTTCTAACTTCTAAACTATTAACATTAATTTTTGGAGATTGATCTCATTCCACTCAGCTTGAAAAATACATCAAAAACAATGCCTCACTTACATGTCGAGAAGAAATTCAATTCATCTCCTTATATATCTCTGATATCATTTCCTCTTCACTCAAAAAAAAGGGGGGGCATCATACAGTGCAGAGTATTTTACATAATTTATAATAGCATGACAAAGCTTTTTGCGAAAAAAAAAAAAGCCTTGAGTATTAATTTTTAAGAAGAATTTCATTTATTTTTGATATAATTACTGAATTAATTGTAAAATAAATGTAAATACTGTACTATTAACTAATTCATGTCATTAATCAATTTATAAAATTTGATGAAAAAAGAATATCACAAATGAAATATGGTAAATATTATTAGAAGTAAAATAATACAAAATGTTTTAATTGTGACAATCTGCTAATCATTAAGAAACTAAAATGATTGAGAAGCAGTTGTGGGGGGTCGGTGGAGGAATCGAGCAGGTGACATATATTGCCCCACAAGGGACATTCGTTAAATAAAATATAAAACTGCATGCACAAAATATCCACAAGAGTCATTTCTCAATATATAACATTCGAAATTGTCAAAAAACATTTTAAAAGATAACATCCAAAGGCCGCAATTTTTGAACGTGAGCCTTTATTGTTAAAGACTAACTCAGAGATGGTCTCATATTCATAATCCATAATTAAATCTTCATGTGTGTGGTACGCGTACCCGCCATTGCGCAGGTACCACTACTGAACTTGTTTATTTACACCAACATAAGTGGCATAAATTTCATTGATTTCAGATAATTCCGTCATGGTGTTGTTATTTTAACAAACATTAGTGAAACTATCTTTCCATAAGTTTAATATAGAATTACAATCATGCAATAAAATTACATGAACTGTAATACTATTTCGAGGGTAATTTAATATTGTACGTTTGCCTGTTTTTAGATATTTTAAAACTTTTTTAAACTATATTTTTGTTTAATTTTGATGATACTAAAAAATTTCATTGCTGTAAGTCACGCATAGCAAAAATTTAAGAAGAAAAAAAACAGGCAAATGCAAAATACTAAATCTATCTTTTTTAAAAATGTTAATCTCAAAATTGTTTTGATATATTTTCGTCGAAAATAAGCTGTAGGTTTGGTTGAGGGGCAATTTCTATTTTATCTTCCAAGTGATATTGCAAAGCTTCGTTTATTTATGAAAATCAAGTATAGATATTTAAATAATATTTTACATTTTCACCCTTTTGACAGTTGAAGAGGAAGGAGACGCACTTCTTTTTTTCTCTGCGTACATAAATCAATCTGAAGAGGGTTCTTATGCTCTTAAGAAAGGTTAAAGATGACTAAAAAACACTTTCAACATCAAAATAAATTTGTTTTAATCTGAGATTAATTATAAAAAACTTATTCTTGCAAAATAATTATCATTATACACTACAGAGTAAAAAACAATGCACGAACAATAAAAAGTTATGAAAAAAGGAAGCGATCTAAAATTTTATTTCTTCATGAGTTCACCCGATTACTTCACCTGAGTGCTTAACGATATTAAATTCGAAATTTTAATATTTAAGGCAGATATTTTAATAATATACCAATAATGGTAATAATTCCCAAATTAAAGATCTATTAAATTTAAATTACATTTTTAAAAGAAATTAAAATGAATGCATAGAAGTGCTTTTAATAATTTTTCCGCAATCCAAAGTTTCCTTATGTTCTCTTATAGTTTCTTTTTCCTTTTTTTTTTATCAGAACACAGGATCAAATTTGTGATCTATTTTTACTTTTCTTTCCAACTTTAAATCTTAAAATATATATTAAAAGATGAAAACCAGAAATGTATACAGAAATAAATTGCAAGAGTTATTTTTCAGTAAAACAGACAAAATACTAATTTCACGACTTGAAAAAATTCTAAAATAAAGTACTAAAATATTAAATTATGAAAAGTCGAAGTACGAAAACTAAAGCTATGATTTGTCGAAAATAGTATTTTAAATAAAACAAATTAATCCCTGCTAATTAGATTTTAATTTGCTTAAACTTAAAATTTAAAAAAAAAATGAAAATAATAAAATAATAATGTGGAAAAAAATAATGAGGTCAGCAAATTAACGTAATTAGCTATAATCTTTTAAAAATATCAACGGTTGATGTTTTTTATCTAAAGAAAATATAAATAAATATTTTTATGAAATTAATTTAAAGCAGATATTCTTTTTAATGATTTACTTTTTAAATTCCACAAGAAATAAGAAACAGGAAGGCTAAAAAACGGGGTATTGAGTTATTAATAAATTTTATAAAATAAAAATCGAGAGTCATTAATCCAATAAAATTAACATTTTTAATTCACTTAGAGGAATAAAACTTCATGATTTTTAATGCTTTTTCTCCAATACTTTTCTCCTACTTTTGCTTTTTCTCCTACTTTTAAGTATGTGAATTGCTATAAATTTTAATTGTTTAGTTGATGCTTACTTCAATGTTATTTTTGACGAAATTGTAACCCATTTTTTCAGTTTGTCAACTTTCAAGTGGTCAAACTTTTGTAAATATTAAAGAAAAAAGGCTTTTAGTAGGTGTTTCGGAATCGCTATTTATCCCTCTTTAAAGCTGCGAAATCGATTTTAGAAAATATTAACAGTTACGCTGTTACTGTATATTTTAATAGAACTCCTGACAAATCTCTCGTATGGGGCGAGTCTACCCATTCTACTAAAATGAATGTTAACATTGTAAATAATCAAATTTTACTATTAAATTGTTATTTTAGTTACTATATAGGATATTTATGAAGTAAAATTCATAACTTTATTATATATTCCATTTTTTTATTCATAAAATAACACAAATTGAGTATTTGATCGATTATCACATTTTGATCACAGTTTTGTTTTTATAATCATTAACATTATAAAATAACATTTTTTTCTGATTATTGTTGATAAAAATAAATTAAAATTAATATAAATTTACAATTAAATAATTAATAAATAATAATAATTAAAGATTATTAACAAAATCGAAATTCAAACATTGGGAATCATGAAAAATCCTTTTCCCATTCTTTTGGGAGGTAATAATAATTTATAAATAATAATTTATTTAACTTGCATTAAATAAAAAAAGTTAATTTTGTAATATAAAAATTGAAAAAATAGGTAAAATAAACATATTTTATATTTACATTTATATTTAACCTATAAATTTTCTTATTAATGATAAATTTATCAATGCAGAATTAAAATAATATACTCAAATTCATTTAAAATGACTTAATTTTAATATAAACAAAGTTCTAAATTATATTATTATGCTTTATTAAAACTAAATACGAATGGGTAGACTCGCCCCGCGAATTCTGGCTTTTTGTTTACAACAGCAAAACTTACATTCTTTTTGCTTTTTTTCATATAAAATTAATGTAATCTTAGTCTTAGATAAGTTTATCACTTAACCAAAGTGAAAATAGTAATAATAATAATATACTTACGGAGCACCAACTAAAAGTTTGCTAAGTTTCAATACAAATCTCTCAAAAGACGTTTGAACAGGTCGGTTAAAAAGACACCAAATAAATAAAAACAGATCAAACTACTACAGCGTCATCTTCCTTAGAGTCTGAACTAAGTCCTCCGTAGGTAAAGAAATTTTTATTTGCAATTTGAAATAGTGAAAATTAAATAAAACTAAAATGGGTAGACTCGCCCCTGGATGGGTAGACTCGCCCCGGTTTACGGTAGTTATATTGTAGAAAATAGCATACAAAAATGTGAGACGTTTCACTGCAGAAATGTAATCGTGAATAACTTTATCCCCGCAATCTAGTTCTTTCTAAAAAAATTTCATTTTAAAAGATATCTTGCTTATTTTTATGAAACACACTGTATAAACGCAGTTTTGCTTCATGAAAAGGCTGGCACAGCAACAATATTTGACAAGTAGCGTGCACCAAAGTTCATTCAAATTAAAAAAACTGAAAAATTTATATTTTCTGCACATCTTCTTACATAATAAAATCTATAATATTTAACGAAATCTGTTTAAATGAAATCTACTCACATATAATGCTCACGTATTTTACGTTGTTTCTATTTCTTACCCAAATCTTCAGATTTTTCTTTTAGATTTTATTTTAACTATATCAAGCAGTATCTGATCTTTATGAATCTCTACCAGAAGTTGGTATCTCTCCCGAGGCAGATAGCTTGAGAGAAGAATCTGTATTAGATTAGGGGTTCTGTAGTCTAGAAAAAAAAATATTATATATTTCAATACCTTATACTATGTGGTATATATGGGTGAAATCATTTTGCCCGGAAGCGAATCTATGATTTGAGACAGTTGAAAAACGTGTCCTAATATAATTTCGCGTCAACTATATCAAGCAGTATCCGATCTTTATAAATCTCTACCAGAAGTTGGGTTCTCTCCCGAGACAGATATCTTGAGAGAAGAATCTGTATTAGATTAGGGGTTTTCTAGTTTAGAAATTTTTTTTATATATTTCAATACCTTATACTATGTGGTATATATGGGCAAAATCATTTTGTCCGGAAACGAATCTACGATTTGAGACAGTGGGAAAACGCGTCCTAATATAATTTCGTGTCTTCAGGATGCAAAGACTTGGCAAGTGACCATTTATTGGAAGGATATGGGCGCGAACAGTCAAACGATAATTAATCGCTAAATCCACTTATTTGGAATTTTTCGCCAAAGCACATCTCCTATCGTAAAGATAGGGTTGAAATTGACAATTATTTGGCTATGGTGATCTTCAACGATGGTTTAACGGGGATTGCTAGCAATGATTGATGTCATGGGTTCTTGAAATGGCAGTTTTGCAAAAAGCGCAACACGCGGATTGTCTTGAACGCTCGGAGTACCGCGCGTCTATTTCCTGCAGAAAAGCCAGATCTGCAGGCCGGGAGAATAAGCAGTGCACGCCAACGAAATGTATGACTTTGAGGAAGGCGTGCAGTACGGGCGATTGATGGTAAGTCCCAAAACCCCGAAGAGGAACTTTATAAAATCTTTAAAAGCATATTCCCCAAAATTATGATTTTATTGTTGAGTGTATGGATTACAGAAAAATTACTCAATCGATTTTGATGTCACTTTGAAAATTTGCAGAGAATTGATGTAACCATGGTTCTAACCACACGAGTACTGGGTTGAACATTTGGTTCAACCAATTAATCATGGTTCAACCAATTGACCGTGGTTGAACCTTTTCCAAAATTTGAATTGTTTTTATGTACATTTAAATGTCGGAAAAAGAAATGAGTTTTGATATCTTTTTTTTCTTTAAATGACAGACATTTTTTGAAGAAATTACTTTTGTTCAAATTTTTTGGTTCCAACCACCATAGCTACACCCATACATAATTTTATAACCGTCGTCGAACAGCAGACCCAATTTTTTGGGTTTACGAGCATTAATGTTCAACTTCGTATCGCTGTAGTTTTGAACCCAATCCAGAAGACAAGGGAACTGTTGGATAAAGTATAGAGAGAATTTCTTCTTAGTGGATGACTTTTGATGGAACTAACCCGCATGGAAAGGAAAACCGTGAAAACTTCCCACGGTTAACCAGACGCAAGAGTCTAACTCATGATCCGTCTAACACTGAGTATATTTTACGTTAGCACTGTGGTCGGTGGAAACCGGATGAGGAATTCGTATCGACCTGTCATTGCTGAGATTCGAACCAGGTTCACCTCATTGGAAGGCGAATGCTCCATCGCCTGAGCCATCACATCTCACACCCATACATAGTAGTTAATTTTTGGTTTCGCCTGTTTCAGATGATGCAATATGAAGATCAAACTAAGTTCATTCATCAATGCTCGGCGTGCTTCCCCCTCTTCGCTTTAACTTTAAAGGTTAATTTATAATTATTTCTTGCTAGAAAAACATGATCGTAGTGCTATTTCCTAACACCCGCAGTAATATTGAATATGCAGTAATATTGAAATACAAAAAAAGAATGTGTTCATGATTTTAGGGGAATAGAAGGAATGTTTTGTCACCGAATTGACATTTGCTCATTTAAGCATTAGTTTCAATTATAAAGGTTGAATCCTTTTCCTGTCAATCCAAAGAATATTTGTCTACTGCTATGGAAAGAGCATTTTAGAGCTACTCAAAATGGTCAAAACTTGTTCTACTACTTGCGTATTTCGATATGATATTTTTGCACAGTTTTCCTACGTCAACTTTGCATTACCGACAATGCTGCGAACGACAGACGGTGAATAGTTTCGGCAACGAAGCTAACAGATATAACTATTAATTTCGTAACATACTGTGTAGGGGTAAAAAAGAAGATCTTTTTAAGTTAGGAACGGAATGAAACGGAATGTTCATCAAACTTATTAAACTGATGCTAATTTTGTTAAAGAAGTATTTGAAAAGAAGAAAGTAACACTAAACATACCTACACTTAATAAGCTACAACTCACAAAAACTGGTCTTTTGATTGGTTCTGGTATGTTTAGTGTTAAATAGCATCAATTTATGTTAATTTGGTTGTCACACTAGAGCTACACAAATAATCTCTGATACAACACCACGGCAAGCTAGATCGGAGACTGGATGGTGATCTCCAGTTATCAAGAGTAAATATCTCTGAAACATTTGACCATAGTGCATTAGAATATATACCAATTTACTATGACAGAATTTAGAAAGTGCATTACAATTTGACACCCAGCCTTTAGCACAAGGATTCGAACACAAACCCGAGCCGTGGAAGACAAGAACTCTACCCACCATGACAACATAGCCTCCTACAGCTGCATCAAGTGGAAAACCAGATGTGTTTAGAACACACCAAAGATGGCATCGAACTTAAGCTTAGTGTAGACGCTAATACGAATCAAAATAAAGAAATCTTTATACGTAACAGTTTAAAAAACACTAGGCTTATGTGTTCCTATAAAATCTGAAAATTATGCACTGTTCACATCTCTTAAAAAGCCATGCAGTGGGCCTCGGATTTGACACCTCAATGCCTTCATGTCTCTGTCTACCGACCGTGGTGCTCTCCTCGCATATTGCTTGGTCGGAGCCGCTTGCTGATGAGTTCGCATATTGCTTGGTCTTCAGTACTGCGGAATTGTGCTGCCACACGACGTGTCAGAAATTGGCTGATATGCTTTTCGGGCCTGGGGCACGTTTCCAATATTCATCTCTCTTGAATGATCATTAACCCCTTAACGATCGGTTAATTTTCAAGAAAACGATCATAAAAGTTCCTGTTTTTTTTGGCTTTTGTATTTATATTACGTATTTAATTAGTGCTGACATCTAGTTTAAAATAAACTAACTATCTACAATTACCTTAAAAATATCCTGGTATTGCCATCTGGTGTGTAAAATGAGAAATAAATGTTTTCGGGGCAAAAGAAATGAATTAGTTTTATTCTCATTGGCGCGTTACTACTGAACACTCCAGCCCGTCAATATCACGGGAGCGAGAAATACAGGGCGAAACCTCACCCCATCATTTTCACGGGAATGAGAAGGAAGGGGTTAAAGACACAACTGCTCCGTAGAAAGTAACACAAATCAAAATTATTCGTCATGATTCTGGAAGAAAAAGCTTTCGCTCCATTTTTACAGCCTTGCGACTGACTCCTGTTGTGAATCTTACTTAAAAAAAATTGGGAAGAAAACCTACGAAATGGACGGCAGCCATTTTGAAAATCTGGTTGACCGGTCGCTTCGGGCCAATCCGCCCAGATGGAAAAAGTTAACTTCCTGAGACCCGGCGTCCTTTATATATGACAACACTTAGTACAATTTTAACGCTTGAAAAATAATACTCTAAGATTTTTTTCTGTTTGCATGGCTTTTCAAATTGATTGTCTGTGTAAAAGTATAATTGGATTTCCGCTCGTTTTTTTGAATTTTTTAAATGAAATGAAAGAAAAAAAATTTTAAAAAATAAGATTCATCACATAACCTTGAACAATTTTATTGCATATAAATATCTTATTATTGCAATAAATATGTTATTATTTGAGTCTAGTTGTTTTTTTTTATTTATTTCAAGACCAAGATATAAAGAAATACACTATAAAAACATCCTATAATTTGTAAAGTGTCATTTTCTATGAAATAATTAAAAATATCTGAAAAATTATTTATGTTTAATTAATTGAATATTTTCTTCTAAGTTATATTTTTTAAAGTAAAATCGCTTTTTCTGCTATTAATTAAAATCTTGTGAGGATACAGGAAGAGAAGAATTAGAAGAAGAATAAAAGCATTCATTTTACACGGAAAAAAGAAAAGTATTTTTGTCGTTCGAGAAAATATTTAAACAAAATTCAGACAAATTCTATCAATATTTAAATATTATTTGAGACTGTCGGTTGCAAATGATTTCATTCACTTTAGGATTTAATTATCTCTGATAAAATATGTATGAATCTAGAAGTGACATTGACAAGTTAAATCCTCTCGAAATAATTCTAATCCAATTGATCACATAGCAAGCAAACTTTTCACTTTACGTAATAAATTTGTAAATAATATAGAATTTATCGAATTGAATATCGACGGAATCAAATGTTTACATAATTAAGCTTTATTCTTTCTTTATTGAATTAAAATGTTGATTTAGATGCAAAGAAAATCACATTAAAGTGCCACGATTAAAGTTAAACTATCAATAAAAATCTCTTCTTCAACGCTTAAGTGTATTTTGGAATAATTGATAAATATAAATAGTGACACCTCTCAATTTATTTCTTTGCACGCGAATTCTGCAGTGAGAAATCTTTAAATGTTTAATTTCAGCTTAGAAAGACTCTTACGCTATAAATAATTCTATCTTGAATAATACAAAGAAAATTTATATGAAATGGTCAAATGTAAAAATATGGTAAAAACTACTAGAATATGGTATAGTTTTTTTACTAGCGCTATGGGAACACCGTGGAATTTACTGTGAACATGTTGTACGTCACATTGTTATTTTTTAAGAAAAGAATCATAAAAATTTTCAATGAATGCTTTATCTTGTAAATAAATGCATGGTGCAGCGAAAAACCCTGGGTAAACAATTTTTAATATAACTTTATTAATAATAAATAAATTAACAAAATACATATAGCAAATAATTATAAGCGTATACTTTCGTAAATAAATAAATTTAATTGGTTTCAAAATGGCCGTCATTTGCACCGATGCAAAGGATGCTTATTGAAATTTTTAGCAATGGGCCGCAAGTCTTTTACCTTTAATCTATTCTATTTCTGCTGAAGCAGCTGCTTTAGGAAGTAAAAACTTTTGTGAAGTAAGAGAAAAACATAACTTTATTTTTTAAACGTATTCCGATTTCTGACCCCCAAACTCCAAAATATAGGGGGTAGCCACAATTTGGGAATAATGATCTCCATATTTTGATCAGGAGAGCGATTCAAAGTTTAATGTTAATTATACTTTTTGCGTATTTAAACTTATCTCGAAAAATTTTTAAGTGAATTGAAAAAAAATTTCAGACAATTATAAAATTTGTTTTTCCAAACGAAATTTCATGCAAGAAATCACTTTTAGTTAATGTTTATAATTTTTGATTGTTTTATTTAATAGTGATCGAAAAAGTTTTGAGTAATAAAAGTACACAATTTTTTTGCCTCTTTCTAACGAATGTAGTTTTATATGGCAGAATACAAAATTTGAGCAAAATTAGTCGAATAGCTCCTGATAAATCGAATTTTAAATATGCGGCAAACAAACGATTTCACACTGTCGTTTTCTGTGCCTAAACAACTATAAAATAATAACTATTTTATTTGACATAGTAAAAGAAAAAAAGTAAACTAAGAGATATGTTATGAAATATTTCATAATTAAAATGGTAGACAAAAAGAAATGAACAACACACAAATTTAAAATTAAGAAAAAATTGTTAACTTCTATACTATGATATAATTCAATAATTTTACCCGAGGTTGTGCATCCTGTAAAGCATGTAAAATAAAAACATAGATTTGAAAATAAACCGAATATTAGTTTCGAAAACAATCAAGTTTAGTAGTGATACTCGTATTAATGGTATTAGAGTTGTGGGTACGCTAGACATTCTTCTCAAATGCTTAAATTTTATAAATATTTTTGCGCTTTCATTATCTACTTTGCTTCGAAAATATATATTATTAACGATAAAATAGAATAATATATAACATAAAATAGCTTCCGTGAGTAAATTTATTAAAATTATTTAATTTCAAAATAAAAATAATAAGTTTAAATTTTAGTGTCCTTTATTGTCAACCTCTTTGTCTGGATGCCACAGCCGTCTCTCCGCTAATTGATACTTATTTTTCCTGTGAGAAATTTTAGTGTTCCAACGCCGAAAATGATTACTTTACGGTACAATATTTACATTTCAATATTTTTTTAACTGTATTACATTTTATAATGTATAACTTCCGTTCTGTTAACCTTAAGCGTAATCAGTATCTGTCGTATTCTCTCTGTGCCACGCATATGCTTTATTTTATTCTAAGAATTAGTGTCTAAATACATTTTAAATTAATGATTCTTACTTTATTTTGTATAGCAAAAATGATTTTACTGATTCTTATGTGCATCTTATTTTACTGTAATTATAAATTTTAGTTGTACTGAATAACAAAAATGGTGGCGGTACACCAAATAGTGCAAAAAACATTCTCGGTGAAGCGAAATGCTATTCATAACAGTTGGATCTAGGTGTTTCAATACACCAAGAACCAAGGATGTTTTTTTGCACTATTTTGTGTACCGCTATATTTTGTTATTCAGTGGAGCTAAAATTTATAATTACAGTAAAATAAGATACACATAAGAATCAGTAAAATCATTTTTACCATACAAAATAAAGTAAGAATCATAAATTTAAAATATAGACACTAATTCTTAAAATAACATAAAACATACGCGTGGCACGGAGAGAATAGTACGACAAATTCGAATTACGCTTAACAGAACGGAAATGAATTATACATTATAAAATCCTTTAATACTGTTCAAAAAATATTTAAAAACTAAAATATAATTAGCCTTATTACACCGTTAAAAACATACATACATATTTCAACGGCGAATAATTGATGTATAGCAGGTAAGACAGCAAAAAGCTCATGCCTGCTCATTCTGAATTGTAAACAAACTACTGATAAATTCCAAAGTACGCCAACATTGGAGTTCGGAAATGAAAATAGTTTTCATAAATTGTGAATGAGCGAGAGTTTGGTGAAAATACTCTTTTTAAAACGTAAAGCTCGATTTGGTGTTAACCTGAAATAAAGAGTTTCTTCACAGACTTTTTTTTGGTTGTTCAACATTATATTTGGAGATATATTATTCTATAGTTTTTACAGTATTACTGAATATACATAAGAGAGAAAAACTTATTTATTGAAATTTCAAATCAATAAAGAGCTATCTGGATCAAAGTGAAAAATATTTAGGTATGGACATTTCATTTTATTTAGTCAGAGACTGTAAAGTTTTTAACAGCATAAAAAACACAAATTTTAATATTGAAATTCAATGAAAGATTTTACATGTAAAAATAAAATGAAAATTGAAGCATTAATTCCCATATGATTCAAACCAAAGAGTATAATCAAATACAATAATTTAAACTTTCTTGAATTTCTTTTTCTCTGATGACAGCCCTTCATGGATTTTTGTTTCCTCCGGCACAGATTTTGATGTTTTCGCCCCACTTACCTCAATTGTGACTCGTTAGATTTTGATAGCGTTTTTGTTTTTCTTAGCTTCTTTTACAATCGTCGATGAACAGCAGATTCAAGTTTGAATTTACGACTATCAATGTACATACACTTCAACAGCATTGAAATTTTGAACCTAATGCAGAAGACAAGGGAACTCCTGGATCAAACATTGGGATAAATTAGCCTTCTTTTTTTATGGAATTAAATCACATTTGCGTTACATGGAGAAGAAAACCACAAAAAACGCCAACGGTTGGTCTGACGGCTAGGGAAATCTAACCCATGATCCGTCTACTGAGGATATTTTACGTCAATACTGTGATCGGTATAAGCCGGAAGCAAAATTCGTAAGGACTAGCCACTGCAGAGATCCCGGATCACTTGATTGGAAAGTAGACGCTCTATCCCCTGAGGCTTTTAAATATCAATTTACGATATCTAACTTGCATACTTTTTTACATTGTTTTCAAGGAAACTGTACTTATTAAGGGCAGTCATTACGAAACACTCTCGAGTTTTATGGGATGAATTCATTTTTTGTGACTATTATGACTCGAGGCCTTGTGCCAGAAGAGACATTAAATGTCTGTTTTTAATAATGGTTCTTTCTCGACTGATATTTGATATGCATACCTCTACGTTTACTAAACTATTTCGTTTATGATTAAGTACTTTAGAAAAAATATTTCAGTTTATATACTTATTTATCTAAATAATATACTTAGAATTCGGTGTTCTTTCTTTGAGTAATCCATACAAGATTCATAATTTAGAATTTCTTTAAGGCAGAAACAGGTAGTATTTTAAAAACTGATTTTGTTAACATTTTGGATTCCCAAATCGAAGTTAGTTTTTTAATTGTGACTCTTTGACTTTGAAAATTTAATACTGTACACTTCTAAAGAGGTCACTAAACCTAAGTTCAGGCTCAGGGCCCAACCATGGTCAGGCCCTATATGTGAATATTATTTTTTTTTTAAATTTTATTTGTTTAAGCACGCATTGACACATCGGTAAAAATAAATATTTAAGGAACGTCAATAAAAATATCCAACACGTAATTAACCTAATTAAGACGCGGAGGTGAAAGAAAAGATAACAAACTTTCCTGAGAAATATTCTTTCTTTTGCAGTATTAAATGGAAACAAAAGTGTTTTGAACAAAAATTATTCCGAAAAAAGAGACTTAAAAGATTAGATAAAATACATCAATAGAGAATTGAAGTAGCACTTGAAAATGGTTAAAGTGCGTGCATTCAAAAGTTACTAAGGAAACTATGAGATGTTCCCATGGCTACAAAATAGGATCAATAAAGTTCATTACCAAATATTTTTAAAGAAAGCTGCCCTATTGACATCCCTCCACTGCTCTCAAGAAACACATTAAAAGGATCATTTAGATGTTTTCTTAAGATCTTCTCCAACCATTTTGGTCCACTTTCAACAAAATACCATCTTTTTTTAATATATTTTTGTAATTTCATTTAAATTTTGTTGAGATTAGAACAAAAAAAAACATATTATATAAACCCATGAACAATATAATTTTATATCACGTTAAAAAAGATCATTTAAATGCTTTCTTAAAAAGCATTTGCTTCGAATCCATTCTCCACCATTTTCGTCCACTCTCAAGAATGGGCAACTGTCAAAAAATATGATTTAAGTTCTTCTGAATAAAACCTTGTAATTTAATTTAATATCTTACTCTTGTTGGGAGTGCAACATAAAAGACTTATTACATGAACCCATAAACGATATCTGAAATAAATTAATATTGCATTAAAAGGATCATTTAAATGTCTTTTTAAAATGCCAGAAGCATTTATTTCGATTTCTTTCTCAATCGTTTTGGTTCACTCTCAAGAATGGGCAACTGTCAAAAAATATGATTTAAGAGCTCGTGACTTTTGAATAAAATTTTTAATTTAAATTAATATCTTAACTTACAATTCATGTTAGCGGGAGTTTGTTGTTGTCTTCTACACTGCTATACATTTAGAAAAAAGTTCGCCGATAAACATATACATATATCTTTAATTGTGTAATTAGATTAATTATATCTTAATTAATATCTGTAAACTGCATTAAATGGTTTTATGATGTATAATTTCTATTCATTTCCGTTTTTTTTTTAAATCTAGCTCTAATTCGTCTCAATGATCGCAAAGAGTAATTTTAAATCGCTATGTGTGATTTTAAATCGCGTGGAATGTGTTAACTGTATAATTTTAAACGTCAAAATGCAATTGCGGTATGAATTTGTTCATTTAAAAAACATTGAAAACAGTTGTAGTTTTTTTAATTGCACTAATATATATTTACGTTTCACAAACCAAACAATTAAGAAGCAATAAAGTTAATAAATATTTTGTTTGCTCAATCTTAGAGAAAAGTGTGCACTTATTTAATATGATCAGTCAGATGTTTTGCACCAAGTAATTCTAACAGAAAATGTTCTTCGACATTCAATTAGGATTGCGCTGGCTGAACTTTAAAAATTGCACTTGCGATACTGTTAGAATAAAACATTTTATTAATTAGTGAACTTCGAAATAAATGAATAAATAGCCCACTGTCATTTTTTCGATGTGCATGTTAAACATTTATATAAGATTGCGTCGACTGATCTTAAACACTTTTACACTTCAGACACTTTTAAAATATTTTATTTATTAGTTAAATTTGTTGTTGTCGTTCATTTACTTCGCACTAGAGCTGCACAATGGGTTATTGGCGACGGTCTGGGAAACATCACTGAGGATGATCCGAAGACATGCCATCACAATTTCGATTCTCTGCTGAAAGGATGGCACCCCCGCTTCGGTAGCCCAACGACCTGCACGCGAAGTCGAGCAGTTTACGGTAGCACAGTTTAACCAGGACCAATACCGCACTCCCTCGGTCCCTACGCAGACTGATCCAAGTGGTCACCCACCCGTACACACTGACCGCAGCCAGTGATGCTTGACTTCGGTGATCTGCTGGAAACCTTGTCTTAACAATCAGTTCACTGCGGGACTAGTTAAATTTAAAATAAATAAAGTAGATATTAATTTCGAAATTTTAAGAGTTACATTTTAAAGATGGTGTTTTAAAGTTATATTAATGCTTAAATTTCCAAAAAAAAATCTAAATCTTTGTTTTTTTAATTTTTTTAAAGTGAAACCGAGATTTTAAATTTATTTTAGTGAATGACATTTTGGTAAAGAAAAGAATCTTAATTTCTTTTTAGATTTGATTTCCTTAATCAATTTTTTTTATACGAATTACAAGTTAACTATTCTGCTTTCGTTAAGGTCTCTAAAAACTTGTATCATAAAAGTAAGAATTAAAGAAATCTCGTACTTAATTTAATACTGGCTGAAGAGGGAGATTTTTCATTTTCCTCTCTCAAACTTAATTTAAAACCCTTAATGCTTTGATACTTTTGTAATTAGATATTTTCTCCAATATTTAAAATAGCATCTTTGTAAAAAGCACCGGAAAAAAGCATTTAAAAAAATCAGAAAAGAGTACCCTAATAACAATTGCATGAACTTAATATCCGATTTGATTCATGCCGATTGGCGCTGCGAGAGCTACTTCAAAGGAGTGAACCAGCCCTTCTATTCTCTTTAGCCCTGGTTGTACCTGAATTTAAAAAGAAATAATTATCCAAGAAGTTAGTTATTTCTAAAAACAATTAGCTTTCGTTCAATGTTTTATTTGAAGTTTTAAAGGAACTTTTACAACTTAGTACAATTATATGATATACTATAATAGTATTGTTATAAATAATGAATTCATTAACTCTCAGGGCTCATTACTCTTAATTTTGCATTCATTAACACTTAATTTTTTTGATAAGTTAAAAATATTAAAACTAATAGAGGGTATCAGCTAAATTCTTTATAATAAAGGTAGTAATAAAAAGTATAATTTGTATTTTATAAAATCACAGTACAGTAAGTATTAAAGTTTTGAGCAATTTTAAGACTGCCTAAGTGTCCTAATTTTGCTAAATAATATGAAGTTGAGAAAACATAGTTTTTTTTTTATCAGAAACATAGTTTTTATATCACAATAAAGATATTTAAATTTTCTTGAAAATTAAACAAATATGTTAAGTTTTAGATAAAAATAAAACTGCTGAATTATAAAATTTATTTCAAAGACGAATAAAACTGAGAACTAAAGATAAAAGGTTTTTTATAATTTTATAACCATCGTTGAACAGCAGACCCAATTTTATGGGTTTACGACTACTAATGTTCAACTCCGTAGCCTTATAAATTTGAACCCAATCCAGAAGACAAGGGAACTCCTGGATCGTGTAATGGGAGAAATTTACCTTCGTTCGCCCATAACATCCCTTTAGTAGTTCCTCCCTTTTCCTTCATGTGCTCGGTCCATTGGACCAATACTACACTTCTTTTTAATTTTCATTAAAAAATACTTATTTTTCGTTTTTCAAGACTTCGGCATTAGTAGCAGACAAATCGAAAAGTTTTCCTATTTCTGTTCATTTAATTTATCAATTTTATACGGTCGATTTTTCTTAAGAAGTTGATACTTATTGTTTGTAATTCATGAAAATCATGAATCATTTCGTTTTGTTGGTATTTTTACATCATCCCAAACAGCATATTTTCATACGCACATTTTATTTTATTTTATCAGCGGCATTGAACAGCCGATCCAATTTTGAGTTAACGATTCAATCAACTCCGAAGCCTTGGAATTTTGACCCCAATCCGGAAGACAAGGCAACTCCTGGAAAAATTATTTTATGAAAATTGCTTTTGTGGAGGACTTTCTGATGGAACTTACCCGCATTTGCGTTACATGGAGAGGAAGACCACGAGAACCTCCCACGGTTAACCAGACGGTGAGGACACTCTAACCCCTGATCCGTCTACCACTGAGGATATTTCACGTCAGCACTGTGGTCGGTGCAAGCCGGATGCGGAATTCGTATCGACTGGGATTCGAACCCGGTTCGCCTCACTGGAAGGCGAACGTTTTAATCCCTCAGCCATCGAGGCTCAAGATAAAAGATTTTAACGATTTTAACGTAAAAAAGTATTTGTTGTACAAAGGGAATGATAAATAACTTAAATAATGACAATTGTATATCAAAACGTGTCGAACTGAAACAAATCTTTTTATGTAAAAATATATTAAAATAAAGAGGAAGAAGGAAACAGGAGTTCAGAACTTAAATGGTTATGTCATTTTCAGAGTGAGAAATAATTTGTTCGGAAAAGTTGCAGAACAAATAGCTTAATAAAGGGACCTGGTCATCTATATACAGGCCACCGGTACTTCCGACACTGAAAGATTGACCCTGCTACTAAAAAATACTAAATAAGTTGCCGTAGCAATTTTGTCCCGCATAATTGCTACGATTAGCACGCGAGTTTTGTCCCGCAGTGGAGTGGACTGATCGTTAAGACACGGTTCCCAGCAGATCACCGAAGTCAAGCCTCCTTGGCTGCGGTCAGTGTGCGGGTGGGTGACCACTTGGATCAGTCTGCGTAGGGACTGAGGGTGTGCGGTATGGGTCCTCGTTAAACTGTTCTACCGTAAAGTGCTCGACTTCGCGTGCAATTCTTCGGGCTAGCGAAGTGGGGGTGCCATCCCCTCTGCGGAGTATCAAAATTGTGATGGCATGTCTTCGGATCATCCTCAGGGATGCTTCCCATACCGTCGCCAATAGCCCATTGTGCAGCTCTAGTGCGACGGAAATGAACAAATCAAATTAAATCACGCGAGTTTTACTAATTTCTTTTCTTTTCAGCTATTTATGTGTTTTCAATTGGTTCCGTATCCTCAATTCCGCTTCTTGGACAAAGCAGAAGTGGGCAAAAATTGTAAAGAATCATAGGTCCAATATTATTTCCATCATAATTATGAGAAAATTAGATTTAAATTATGCTACTTTATAAGGAGTTCTAATGACTGCCTATAGCTCTTGATACTTTTTACTTTATATTTCAAATATTTTCGTTGTTAAAAGATTTTATGTAATTGAAAACACAAGTTATTTTGAAAACTGTTTTATTTCAATATCTGAAAAGTATTACATCAAGTTAAAATGAAATGATAAGAACAAAACATTAGGAAATTATAATTAAATTTGGTTTAAACTTGTGTAGATACATTATTGATGTCTTATTTTAAATTTAAAAGTTGTTTTATTAAGGTAATCTCCAAAACTTGACTAACCAGTTTCAAAAATTATCGATTTTGTATTTATTCCAATTTTGAAAGTAATTTGGTATCTTCCTTAGTTATTGTTCAATAAATAGAAGTAAGTGTCATAGGCGAATAAAAACAAATGCAGCATGTGAACAATTCTTTATTGCACTTTTCGAAAGAATTCATTTTACATACTTAAATTCATGATTATCATTAAAAAATTAAACAGCTTAATTATTACGATCTTATATAGTAAATTTACTGTGATTTTAACCAAAAGAAATCTCATTAAATATTATTTTTTTTACATTGTTTTTCAAAGAGATTAGGCGTATTTCAGCAGATTAAACAAATTTAATAAACCTGTTCTTAAAACACTAATTAAGATTAATAGAATGTGTAATGAAACAAATGATATTCTCTTTAACTATTGTACTATGCATTCGACAAAGCACCTCAAAAAATATATTCTCATTTTTCTGAAAATTAATATACGTGAGCTGGTGACAAACATTTTAAATTAGAATTTCAAGAAATAAGGATTTTATATACAATATTCAAATAAAAATAGTGAAATCTACTGGAAAATTTAAAATCCAATGTTTTTATGTTAAAAGAAAATCCGATAATATAAAATGAAATACCAAGAAATAATTTCCATTTAATATTTTTTAAATACTATTTTCATATTCCTTAAAAATATTTTTTATTAATTTACCAAGATTTAACCTTTAAAACAATACAATAAGTATCATTAAAAGTTTTGTTTTACACAAGTCTAAAACTTTACCGCTAAGCCTCAAGTTGCTTGATTCAATTTAGCGTAAATTTAACTTAATTTTCAGCACTAAAGAATAGTTAAACTCCAAAAAAGCAACTGGCATTTTAACAAAATATAATCCTTGGAACTATGACACAGAAATCTAAAATTAATTTCGAAAAATTTCAAAAATTTAATTTTTAGTCTTAACGCGTAAATTTTTCAAAAACCAGAAAAATTAAATTTATTTTTCACAAAGGGAAAAAATTTCTAACATCTGTTGCTTGAATTTATAACATTTAAAATTTTAATAATTTCATCGAAAAATATGGATTCTTTATGGCAACAATATCTATTTTTAAATCTTTACATTTGAACTAATAATGCAATGTACAAAATATAGCACATTTTAAAAGTGATTACAATTTTTTCTGCAATATAATGAACGGAAACCGATTAAACATATGCTGACAGACTTTGCTTTTTAATCTAAGGCACGTTTTGTACTCTGCTGTATTAGTAAACCAGATCATTTAAAGTGCCATAAAACTTTTGTTCTCTCCCATGCCGAATAAATTTGTTTTGAGTGGATTTGAAGTAAGTTTTTGCAATTTTTAAAGGTATATTGTACGTTTCTTGGGGAAATAAGAGTTCGTGCTAAAGTATGTATATAAGATCATCGGTTATCGCTCTTACATACCCAACACAAATTTGTTTTTATGTAATAAAAGCTCAAAAATAAACTAAACATAAGTTTTATTTCTGCCCAAGACAAAGGACAGGGTTTTGAAAATATATCAATTTAAAGTCTCAAACAATAGTCATTTAATACAAAATACTGAAAACATTCGCCACTAAATTTGTTTAATTAAAAATTTAAGCAAATATTACCTTCACTGTTTTATTTATACACAGCTGGAGATTTATAAACGGGTAATTAAACGTTAGTGCTTATTTAACTATTTTATCTAAAACTATAACACAATTCCTGAAATTTTTTTCATATACAGACATGTGATTGCAACATATTTAAGAAATGAAACTAAAATTTATGGGTTTTTTTAATTTAAAATTTTGTTTAGTTAAGCTTTTAGCTAAAATGTTTAAAATTTTATTTTAGCTCGGAATTTTTAACCAACCTCATTTTCTGAAAGTCAAAATATAAGGAACCATTTTGAAAAAGGGACTTCATCAATGGATCCAAATTGAGGTTAACCCTTTTTCAAAATGACCCATTCAATTTTAGGCTTAAGCTACATAAATAGGAGAAATTTTTAAATTTAGAACGATACGTTTTCAAAGTTAATTTTAGGATCGCTCATCATATGCAGCCCTCATCCATATAACTATTAGAACACTTTTTTGATAAGATCTTTAAAAGATAGCACACTGTCGTAAACTGAAGTTCTACGAGAGGTCTAGTTCTAAACACTCTTAAAGTGCTGTGGGATTTTCAAGGCATGAATCTGCATCCTAAAATTGCGGTCTAGGACCATACTATATACCACCCAGCACTTAAAAATTTGATTAATGCACTAGTTCAAAAGTTTATTTCAACAACTTCTAAGCTATTCGGCTGTAAGTGCTAGAGTTCCTCGGTAACATATCAAACATGAGATCCAGCCTCACAATCCAGGACAACCAGGGCACCAAAAGCCAGTCTGGCCCTTACTGCAGGGACATTGTTTTACTACTACTTATATTTAAATGTAATAGAAGTTTAGCAGTTAAAGTTTGAGACATAAATAGATTTAAAATAATTAATTTTGTGGAATTTTATATTACTTTAACACTTTACAAAATCGCAAACGAAAATTCGAACTTTGGAAGACATAGTCAAACAGAATTTGAACAGGACAATTATCTGTCAGTAATTTAATTTGGACTATCACGATTTTATTAACACACGAATGTAGAATACAAGGTAAAAAATTTGTTGTAGAAAACAGCTTTGTCAAAACTTTTGACCTTAGCCAGATTTTGTTGAACTTTCATTAAGAAACAAATCTAAAAGCTAGAATTCGGCAATTCTAGCTTTTCGGCAGAAACTATTAAATTCAGATTTGTGTTTTGTTTAATAAACGCAATTTTAAACATTTAGCATTTCTGTCTTAACCCTCTTACTCTGCATCATTGTTTTTATTAGAATAAATCCCAAACTGCTCATTTTTATTGCCAATCAAATCTAATCATATTTCAGAATTAAAATGCATAAATGTTTTTTGAATATAAAACTAGATAAAAAGGATACCGGAAAATTGAAATTTACAAATCATAAAAGCAACATTTTGAAAATACTTCATTTAATAATTTTATGAAATACAAACTTAAACTTTTATACTAATAAATATAAAATTTGCAGAGATTTATGCAGATGTGGAATATAGATGTAGAAAAGTACATCTATAAATTCTCATTTTGCCATAACTGTTTTCAGGATACTTGAACTATGCAAATATTGTCAGGAATGTAGGTTATATCTCATTCAGCTTTGAAAAAACTGCGCATAATGCTACAAAACATGCTTGTATATTTAATAGAAATATGGTAACTAACGTCTGTTAACCCAGTTTGGAATAAACAATCACAAAAAAGCTGAACTGAAACCATAAAGTAAAAAAGAGCGGGTCGCACAATGAAATGGAAAATACATCCTCATGGAAATCTGGCAGAGGAAGTTTTTTAAAATAGCTATTTCTACGTTGCCCATGGAAATCCCTGGATACGAATTCAGAGAGATATTTAAGCTTAGTTTGAGAAATTTAAAGAGTTTAAGTATATCCAAAATCTTTTATAGGTGAAAACTTCATAATAGTTTATAGTTAAAACAGAATTTTCATGAAACTTAAACTTCGTCGAGTCTTAATTTTAAAACTACTCTTTAAAGACATGTGTTTTTACTGCGTAAAGATAGAATAGTTTTCGCAAATTTTACAATTTCTCAAAAACAGATCATTCACAAAACTTCTAGAACACCTGTAGTGTCTTCTGAGAAATTGTCTCAACCAACTAGTTAACACTAAATATACCAATACTTTAAAATACAATATAATAACCGGTCTTCTGACCCGTTATGGTATGTTCAGTGTTGATATTAACGAGATCAGGCTTGTGCCATCGGACCAAATCTATTGCAGTGCGTATGACTTTTAAACTCTTGTAAAAATAAAGAAACTACAGCTCCCTATCAAAGCTAGAAAATTCAATAAATACATTTGGTGTAAGTTTAATTTATTTTATGAACAGGAAATTTAGGTTGCAGGGAGGTAGGGGTCTCGTGGCCCGAAACTAATCATATATGCAATCCGTGACTTAATTGGAGTTTATTTGCAGAGAAATTTTACGAAGAGTCCAAGATATTCTTGAATTAAATACAAGAATACGAAACATTTGATTAGAAAGCTCTTCCTCGCTTTCACTTCGTATTGTTAACATTGTATCTTATGTATTTTATTATTTTTGGAAATATTTTAGGATGTTAATATTAACAGATGCATATTAGAAATGTAATAATTTATTGAATGAAAATTTGGTTCTTCCTTGCCTTAAGTAAAACTTATAAAACTATTTTGTTACATATTTTAACTTAGTTTAAATTATTTAATAAAGTTAAAATTAACTCTATTTAACTTTATTTTAATTAACTTTACACACTTGTGAGAGCTTCAAAAATTAAATTTTGCACTTAACTGGCTAATTGCAAATTAAAAAATTCGCAAACTCTCTAGTGTTTAGTGTCCAAGAATAGAGAAGTTAATTAGTTTGGAAATTCCCAACCGGGAGAACCGAAAACATTTCAGCCCTATGCCCTGCAGTTATCACCAAATTAAAACTTTAGAGTTTAATAGGGGTAGATTAGTGTGTCAATATGAAAGCGAGCGAGAAACCATCCCGAAATAATTCTAAACAATCACTCATTAGTTTTTACCTATGAGTTGCGAAATTTCAAAACGTATTCTACTATAATTATAGATATTTATTTAGAAATTAATTTTAGTCAAATATTAGTTAAAATAGTCAAAAAAATTTTAATCTTCATTCAAAAGCCAGACGAGTTTGTGCCTAAAGAACTTTGCTAAGGAAATATTATACAGAGCACAATACAGCTAATATACACACCTTGCTGAGATGTCCTTAACGATAATTCATTTTTGGTTACATCTGTTAATCAAGACAATGTTGTTTCTAGTCCCTTCCATGCTATGAAATTTAGTCTTCCGTTCAGCAATAGTCAGGCTGTTAGTCCCTTCCTTGCTATGAAATTCCTTCCTCCGTTCAGCAATAGTCAGGCTGAAATTAAATATTAACTATAATTACTAGGCCGTAAACCACTTACATTAGTGAATGAATGCATTTAAAGTAATATTTTAAAAAAAAAAATTAAATTCTCAGTTTGAAATATTACGGTAAGCATGATACGGTTTTTCTACCGCCAGCATATTAAATTATTTTGGTTGGAATATTGAGAGAAAAAAGCTGCTTACGGAATATTTTATCAAGCAGATTTTTCCAGCAACCAGGAGGGTGATCCAACCCACTATTTCAACTCTATGGATCCAACTCTTCCATTAACTATCATTTAAGAGGAATTTTATAAATTTTGCCATTGAACTAAATTTAATAGAGTTTTCCTTAAACACCACGGAAAATCTTTATAAAAATTTTCATTGAAGCTTTTCAAATTACATAACTTTTCAGCGAAAAATTACACAGATCTTAAAAGTCAAGAAATCTAACCAAATTTTTGATCCACATAAGTTGCTCTTTATAATAAATCATTTATAACACTGCATGTATATGCAACGCACTGCATGTATATGCATGTATATGCACTGCATTTATAACACTGCATGTATATGCAAACGTCTATCTGCTTATTCTTATTGGTCGGAAAATCCCTTTAGTCTCTTAAGATTCAGATTTCGTTAGTTGTCAAGAGCATAATTTTTTTAAAAAAAATCACGTTAATCCTATAAATTCATTGTTATTCTGTTTCAATATATGTATAATCCTTTCCTGTTTGAAATGCTGTGCAAATAAACTCTCAGTTAAAGTTTTTCTCCTTTATTATAAAGTAATTTTATACTAGCATACGAAAAATTTTATAAATATTTATAAAAGAATAAACTCAATTCGTGTAATTACGAATTATGTAATTACGGCTGATGTGTGTAATTACGAATAAAGATTGAACTCAATACGTAATTACACAAATCTAGCCAGAAATCAGCACCTGAATAAAGTAACAAATAGTTACATTGCTTTAAAGAAACTAATTACAAATACATTATAAAATATATTGATAATAAAATATATTGAATATAAAATATATTGATTATAAAATGTATTGATTATAAAATATATTGATGATAAAATATATTGATTATAAAATATATTGATTATAAATTATATTGATTATAAAATATATTGATTATAAAATATATTGATTATAAAATATATTGATTATAAAATATATGGATTATAAAATATATTGGAGAATTGTAAAGGATAATAGCAGATGGACTTTGTATGAAATTAAGAAAAATTTTCAATTTATTACATCAAATTTAATTTTGATATATATTTTTTGAGCCACGAATTCTACTCAGTGGTCAAGAAATGAAACTTCCACGTCAGAGCTGTATTTATTTGAGTGCGCTAGCAAGTTTTAAAATGTCCAAAATTTCACATCATGATAAATTTTTTGTGTGATATAATAGCTATAAATTTGCATATATAATTTGCTTAATTTTGCTTACGAGTTTTCAATCTAATTTTCATGAAAAATCACTTTAAAACAGATATAAAAAATAGAGCATATCACAGATTTAAACTAAGATCTGAGAACAGTTCGTTTTAGTCATTTAAAGAGATTTGTAAAATTTGTTGAATTAGAATTAACAGATTGGTTACATTACACCCGAAAAGGTTAACCAAGCGAATATTACGTATATATATATATATATATTTTAAATAAGGTCTAAATGTTTAAAAATAAGTTGTATAAAGTTTAAATAGGAGTGTTACTAGATAATATCCTTGAACTGCCGCAAAAGATAAGTTATATTATTGCATTTAAGGTGTTTAGAATGAGCAATTAAGTATTTTGGTGAAATTCCAAAAGTAGCTTATAAGAAAGGGATTTAAGTGATTTAACTTAATTTATCAAAATCCTATAGTTCTTGAGATTTAAAAATTTAGTAAAACTTGTTTCATTTGAAATTAAATTATTTATTTTAGAGTTACTGAAGCTTTTTCAACGGCTGCAAAGCTGAGGAGATTCAAATATGGGCATTTTTTTAATTTTAAAATCACTTCACACAAAAAATGCTAATATATAAGAATCAAAATTAACTTACCCGTTAAAATTGTGCAAATAACAGAAGATCTGTCCCACAAATTTAACTTAAATGCGTGGGCCAAAAATTAGAATGGTCGAAATCATATAAATCTCGGTGCACTGCCGCGAAGCGGCATTAACCGATTCATCTGTAGTAATAAATCGATGATGAGTAGTAGTAAGGTGGAATGGAGATCTGGGGAAGAGGGGGTGCTTTGCACCAAAAATCGAGAGTGTATTTGGCCAAAAATTAGCTAGTGTTGCTCTTTTTTATGAGAGGGTGGGTGCTTGAGATCGCATCCGTCTGTTAGTTTTTGTCACAAAAACCAATTTTTTCTTCTGCAGTTTCCTTGGCCGGAAATGATTTTTCCATCTCTGATGGGTACCTCAGAGGACTGATAGTTAAGACACGGTTCCCAGCAGATCACCGAAGTCAAAACATCCCTAGCTATGGTCAGTCCGCGGGTGTGTGATAACTTGGATCAGTCTACGTAGGGACCGACGGTGTGCGGTATAAGTCCAAGGTTAAACTGCTCTACCGTAAAGTGCTCGGTTTCACGCACAAGTCATCGGTCTACCGAAACGGGGGTGTCATCCCCTCTGCAGAGGATCAAAATCGATATGGCACGTCTTCGGATCATCTTCAGGGATGTTTCCCAGGCCGTCGCTAATTGTCCCTTGTACAGATCTAGTACAATGCAAATAAATTACAGTCCCACAGTGGACTGATCGTTAAGACACGGTTCCCAGCAGATCACCGAAGTCAAGCATCACTGACTGCGGTCAGTGTGCGGGTGGGTGACCACTTGGATCAGTCTGCGTAGGGACCGAGGGTGTGCGGTATTGGTCCTCGTTAAACTGTGCTACCGTAAAGTGCTCGACTTCGCGCGCAGGTCGTCGGGCTACCGAAGCGGAGGTGCCATCCCCTCCGCAGAGGATCAAAATTGTGATGATATGTCTTCGGATCATCCTCCGGGATGTTTCCCAGACCGTCGCCAATAGCCCATTGTGCAGCTCTAGTGCGACGTAAATTAACAACAACAACAACAGCAAATAAACTACAACTATCTCTGATGGGAACCATGGTAGCCTAGTGGTTAGAGAATCGGACTCCGCTAAGACCCATCGGGTAAATACGATATACTTAATATACGATACATTTACGGGTAAATGCGATGCTCGTAAAATCTGTGACATCAAAATTCCTGTGGTTAGTCGCCGAGCAGTACCATGGGTACAGGGATTTGGAGAAGCACCCCCCCACCCCTTTAATTCTACGTCAAAATTGAGGAAGTACACACAAAAATTGTGATGGCATGTCTTTGGATGATCCTCAGGGATGTTTCCCATTGTGCATTTCTAGTGCGACGTAAATAAAATACCTTCCTACCTATAAAAATATATTTATCTATTATTTTTTTTTAATAAGGGTAGAAGAAATTTTGAATTTTATAGCATAAAAGTTCTTATATCAATTTGAACTAAGTAATTTTAGATGGCAAAATTCACACTTTGAAACAAAATCATTCAAATATTTTTTGAAAAACTAAAATTTAAAATAAAGTTTTCTTTTTTTTAAATTTTCTTTTTTTTAAATTTTCTATTTCAATTCGACTATTAGAACATTATTCGAACAAGCTATCATTTGAATACATCTCTTACCAGCTCCCCCCCCCCTTTTTTTTTTTCAATATTTGAACTAACTATCTTTTTATCGATACTCTAACCGGATATCATTTGAAGAGTTTTCATGCCCACTCTCTTCTGAAAAATTCTCCAACCACTATCTTTTTATTGGTATTTGAACCCGCTATCATTTAATCAGTACTCAAACTCACTTTTTTTTTATCGGTGCTCAAATCCACTAATTTTTACCGGTTCTCCAACTCGCTATCATTTGCTCAATACTGGATTCCACTACATTTGATCATTACTTGAATCCACTAGGTTTTATCGGTACCACGGAGGAAGTGGCACACCCTGGAGGTTGGTGGACGCAACTTAAGGAGTATAAAAATAAAAAATATATTAAAATAAATAAATAATAAATTTTTAAACACCAAAATTTTTTGAATGTTAGTTTGTGAGTTATTTCAAAGCATTTAAAATACTTAAAATTCAATTTTGTTAATTCCTTATTTCAATTTATTCATTTATATTTTTTTACCTAAGAAACGAGGACTAAATAAATTTAACAAACTTTTTTCTCAAAGGAGAGCTGCATTTTTTTCGCATGAGGTCGCAAGTTTACATGACAAACCGGGATATGTCCCAACATACCGGCTGGCGAGTTCATCCCTGCATGTTTTTTTTGACCCACATAGGCAGTGTTGCCAGGTGTCGATAACCGTTCATCCCCAGATGGTGTTGTAAAATCCCCTAAAAAAATTTTAAAAACCTCAAAATTTTTAACTTAATGTATAGGTATTAAGAAATAGTACAAAAGTTAAATAATGTATAGAAAATGCTGCTTTAATACTTCTTAATATCTTATTATCAACAAATTAATCTTTTTTACATTTCAATCGCTACATTATCTTTAATTTCTACTAAAATATTTAAAATATTTTTTTCGATACTTTCTGACTCGCACATTTTTTCATAAATATTTTACTATCAACGATATAGTATTTTTAATATTTCAATTCTAACATTTTGCTTAAATTTCTGATGAAACATCCTACATATTTTGTCAATACTTTCTGATTTGTATATGTTTGCGCTGTTAAACATTTTTAACATTGAAGAAGTAGGTACAAAATTTTGACAACCATTAGAAATTTCATATCGAACACGCAAAATAGCATCAGCTGTAGAAATGTTTATGTGCCTTTAACTCAACTTTACAACATTTACAAAATGCTAACTCATTCCTTCCAGTCACCACTCTACAAAAAAAATAATAATTTAAGTTTGATTTGAAATAATGTGTTGATAATTAAAAAAAAAGGATGAACAATTGTACTTAATTTACCTTTAAACTGCTTTTCGTGTTCCCAATCTTTCTTGTTCTTTTGCACGTACTTCTTTTTTTCTTTATCCTTTGGCATTATTTTTAAACCATGCACATTAAGAATTTTAAATAATTTGAATTCAAATTCACCAAACGTACAGGTTGATCGATTTAAGTAATAACTTACTACATTCAACAAAAGGGTTAAGTTCTAAAATTAAAACTTTCCTTTTGTTTTGGCTTAACATATTGATTTTCATATTACCATCTCACACATTCAGTTATGAAATTTGATATTAGAACGTAACCAAAATGAAACTAGTAAAATTCACAAATAGCCCTAAAACAAACTCCTAAAAACAAATTCCCCTAAAATACGCACTGAAGATAAAAAAAATCCCCCTAAGTTTAGGGGGGGAAATCCTTAATCTGGCAACACTGCACATAGGTAATGATATGATCATAAAACACGGTTCCCAGTAGATCACCTAAGTCTTGCATTTCTGGCAGCGGCTAGTCAGAAGGGCGTGTGACAACTTGGATCAGCCCGTGGAAGGACGGAGGGTGTGCCGTATTGGTCCTCGTTGAATTGTTCTACCGTAAACTGCTTTATAATATAATAATAAAAATATATTTTATCTTTTTTAAAAAAAAATTAAATATATATTTTAATATTCTTTCTTAAAATATATTTTTTTATTATAAAATATATTTTTCCCAACTTGAGGATAATTTAAGTATTTCGTTAACAATTCCACTACAAGTATTGAAAGTTCTTTTAGTAAAATAAAAGCTATGAAAACCTATTTAAGATCTACCAAGACGCCATAGTGTTTTTTAGCAATAATTTCTATCGAAAATGAAACCGCAGAAACAACTGATTTTGAAGAGTTTATAAAACTATTTGCGTCAGAAAAAAATACAAAAAAATACATTTTAATGTTCATGTTTATATATTTCTTTGAGATGAAAGATTACATTTATGAAAAATATTACTTTTAATATATATTTATATTAGAAAGCTTGAGAAGATATTCTCATTATTTAACCTGACGGCTTTCTTTTTTTAACCTTGAAATCTTTAAATGTTATTTATTTTCATCATGTGTTTCTTAAATCAACATTCAGGGGTGATTTAGGTTTTAAAATTTTCTGATAGTAATATTTTATTTTTATATTATAACCGTCGTTGAACAGCCGACCCGATTTTGGGTTCACGACTACTAATGTTCAACTCTGTTACCTTGTAATTTTGAACCAATCCAGAACACAAGGAAACTCCAGGATCAGTACCGCCAGAGGTTTGATTTGTATATAGTACTGGTAGTACTACTGTACTACTAGTAGTATTACTGGTAATACTACTGATAGTAATATTGAAATTCAAAAAGGAATTCAAAGGGACTTTTTTTTAAAGATAACTTTTCCGAAATTGAACTAAGGGTGCCGTTTTCAGCATCGCCCGGGGCGTGAAAACGTCACTGAGTATTTATATACGTTATTTATTACTTGATTAAAAACTTAAACAAAAGTTATCACTTATTCTTCTTTTCATTCACGTCTGGCAAATCTTGAAAATGGGCACCTATTTTTGAGTGCTTGAAGCATGTCGACTATTATTTCCTATTTATATATTTTTGAAGAGAATGAAGTTTTTTTAATAAAGTAATATCTTACAGCTTCAGTTTCTTGGAGTTATTTATTTAATATACATTATATATTTTATTCAGCCTTTCATCACTTCAATGGGCATGCTTGGGGACTAAATACTGGGGGTTCTGCGTTCGGCTGACCACCCAATCGGAACATCTGCGTCTTCACCTCAGAGCCCAAGGACAAGAAAACTGGGATGGGAACAGAAGGCCTTGGCCCTTAATGGGCTGTCGCGCCACTAATTTCAGTTTATAGATTACATTCATTTCTAACTCTGGCTGAATTTCTTCCATTATGTTGGCTGTTTATAATTCAACTGTGTTAATCTTAAATCTGAGACGCCATTAACAGACAAAAGAATAAAAATTTTACTGTATGCAATCATGATGTTTATAAAAAAAAATTTTTTTTACCGATTTTTAATTTTTTATGAATTTAGAGCGATTCGATCTTCAAGATCGCTGACAAATTTTCAATATTTATTTGATAATAAAATAATATCGAATACATTCTATTCCAGTATGTCAAAAAATAAATAAATAAAGTAAAAGTAAAAAAAGAATCGAAGACATAAAGGGGGACCCCACCTTTATTGTTTTTAAAGGAAGTGGTAAAATATTGACGTTTTTCTTGAATTTTTTTAAAGTAATAGAGACAATGCAGAGACTCCTTGTTTTTTTTAAATGTTATTGAGTTACAATTTAAGTCTATTTTAAAATTTTGTTTTTTACAAAATAATAAAAAATAAGTTGGTGGTAGCTCCGTGTGTGGCTGGTCATCAAAAAGTAGCACCTCACTGGCCTCATGGATTTAGAAGTCCTGAAACGTAGGAAAACGATTTTGTTTAGTTCTTCTGAAACATAAAGACATTATCTAAAAAGTAGCATAGCGGTTTTAAAAGCGGTAATAAAAGGCAATCAATTATAACATCTTCAAATTTCAATGGACAATCAAAACAGGTTTTGATGTTTTTTAAACTTGCTTTCCTCAACAGTGTTTTTCCAGATTTAATATTAGCTATAATCTTAAATAATAGCTTGAAACCTTCAATGTGTATTTTTTGACAAGATTTCTAAAAATATATGATAAGGGCGGTGATTATAGAACAACCATTCCATAGTAATTGATTTGCTGTTTATTTCTAAACACAAATTTCTAGCTTTTGTGCCTTTCATTAACGTTATTTAAAATTAATTTTTGAAATATGCACTAAAGGAAAAACATTTTATATTCTAATGACCCATAAACAGTTATATACAAATTAGAGCAATTTAGAATATATTAATGTCTAATCTATAAAATTGGTTTTCAAATAATTTGAAAACAAATTTTTAATTGATCTTTATAATTTAGTGTTTTTAATAAGTATTCATAAAAATGAAAAAAAAAATTTTTTTTTCAGCTTTTATACATTTATATTAACTTTTTTTTAGTTATTGTTTCAGACAAATTTTTTTGTTGGCTCTACTTTAAATGTAATATTCATAATTTCGAATTATTTCCTAATTTCTGATTTATAAAAGTGATATTGTCTTTCAAAAGCACATTTTACATTGACTCTTATAATTTAGCGTTCTGGAAAGATATTAAAATGTAAACACATGCGTATGTAGATGTAAGTTTAAAATATTGAAAGATGGAGAGAGATTAAAAAAAAAAAATGTTTAAAGAAATAAAGAAAGTTTTTTGTTACCTAATAATTTATTTACAAAAATTTTTTTGGCTAATTACTTAATTATTTTTTTTTTCTTTTCAACTATCTTTCTTCAATTCTAAGTGTAGACATATATATATATATATAAAGTTTTTTCCATTGACTTTAAGCTGAGGAAAACCTTAGGGAGAAATCATCAAAACCTCTCCCCCTGCAACCGGGCAAACCTCCGCACTAAATGCGGGAAAGGTTAAATATTGAAATACGAAAAAATATAAAAATAAAAATTATTAACAAAACATATAAGTAAATTCAAAATATTTGTGAGTGACTCTTATTTATCTAGCTGTTTTTGAAAGAGATTGACAACTTCATGATACAGTCAGATGTCAGAGTGCCCTAAAGACGCTACTATCAATGATTTAATTTTAGAGTTAAGAGTTAAATTAGGAAGAAAAAAAAGTTATTATAGAAAAAATTAAGCATCTCAAACAAACAAACCCCTCATTTTATAAAGTAAATTAATTTTTATGATGTAAAATCAAATGCAAACTTAGACAAAAAAACATATTTGTTTATTTATTTAAAATAATTATATCATTCATATTTGGTAAATTTGTTTTTACACATAATTATATCAGTAGGAGCCATTTTTAGTGACGTTAAATTTTATTCATCGATCCAATTTTTATGACGCCAAAACAAGTGAAAATTGCGCACCAAGAAAATGAAGCTGAGAAAAATTAAAATCGCTTGCTGAAAATCATGTACTTCCGATAGCATTTTGACGTCAATGTTATCGGAATGTTGTTGTAAGTCAATGTTGTCGTTTGTAGTACCTTATTACTACAGTATACTGTGGAACAGAGAGTGGTCGCTGTTTCACAGTATAATGTCGTGTCAAGTGAAGAAAGTTTTTTTTTTATTAAAAAAAAGTCTTTTTCTATTAATATTTCCTTAATTTCTTAAATTTTCTTCTTGTCTTCTATGTGTATTTATTTGTCTTTTTATAAATATATAAATTATATATACAGTCAGCTTTTATACATTTATCTAAATTTTTTTTAAATTTAAGTTCCAGATAAATTAATCTTTAGAATTATTTTTCAGCTTGTTCTATTTATGATTTCTGAAATGTAAAGTTAATATTGGCTATCACGTCATTCAAAAGCACATTGACTCTTACAATGTAATATTAATAATGTAAAACTTAAACGTGTCTTTTTTTTCTAATAATTTTTTTTAAATATAATGAAAAAATATTATAATAATTTTTTTAAAATTTTTTTTTTCTTTAGCTTTTTAAATGTTAATTCAGGCTATTTTTAAGTTTGGATAAATTCATCTTAGACTAATTTTCTTTTGTTATTTCGATTAGTTCGCTAGAATTATGGGGCATACATAATGATTGAATGATTTTACTGGCCTATGTGCACGTTACACCATGCTTCGATTTCTTTATGTAACCATTCCCTTTCTCGTGACATACTGGAGAAAGAAACTGCCTAGGAAATAGTAGATACAATTTTATTTTCGACATAAAAACAAACCAGAATTTAGCGCAAAACAGTTGTAGTCTAAATAACACACAATGTACAGCTATGAATCACTGGTTGGGTCATTAGAAAAACACCCTTACCAATTCAGGATTGTGGGTAGTTAATCAGAAACAAATTGGAGGTATCAACAACTAAAAAATATTATTCAAAACAATGGGAACAGTATTACTGATACCATTGTTATAATGGTATCAGTATCCCCAACATTCTGGAGGTCTGAAGGATGTTGGGGATACTGATATTACGCAGTGATCGCGAAAAGTCGTAATGGCTCAGGGGATAGAGCGTTCGCTTTCCAATGAGGTGGATGAACCGGGTTCGAATCCCAGCGATGGCTGGTCGATACGAATTCCACATACGGCTTGCGCCGACCACAGTGCTGACGTAAAATATCCTCAGTGGTAAGCGGATCCTGGGTTAGAGTCCCTGTAGTGTATCTACCACTACAAAAATACAACCCCTATTCACTTGTATATAAGACATGTTAACTCGATTCTATGAGGGGATACCTTTTCATAGATGAAGGTTGACATTGTCGACAACTACTATTCCACACATTGGTGACCCGGACGTGATATGAACACGCCTACTTCAATGGATGGTCCACATTAAACAGTTGACTTGCTACTTGTGACTGCAACATCATCCACCTCCGCGAGCTGTTTCTACTTAATCTCGATCACACACAACGTATTCACTCGACTGCTAAAGGCGACACAGGAACGACCACGACTGTGAACTTAATACACCTCTCACGATCAGCACTCAAAAGCACGGTGATCTTAATACAGCTCTCCCAACATCTCACAAAACAGCAATGAATCAACTAGTGGTATTCGTTCATCGAATTCTATCACAGCTATAATGCTGGAGGGGGAGTATTGCAGTGTATCTATCACTACAGTACCTTTGCAGTCAGGCTAACATTTATCTTTGCCAACTCATTATTTTTTTCTTTGCCATCAGGAGCCCAAGAAAGAGAAACACACTATCATTTTTCGCTTGTTATTCTCAGTACATGTCCCGCCCATTTCCATTTTCTCATATTGATTTTCACTTCGATTTTAGTTGGCTTTGCTACTTTGAATAATGTTTTCGTTTCTAATTTTAACAGGTCTAAAGATTTCGAAAATTTTTCTGAGAGTTATTTTGTAAGACCTCAATTTTTTAGATGTCTAACTTTCTAAGGCATCACATTTCAGAATCACATAATAAAATTGCTCCAACGATTCGATTGTTCTACGGATATTCTTGTTTTGTATTGAATGCTTGTTGACTTCCAGAATTTTGAGGGAATTTTTTCAAATCTGCAAAGGGGAATATTGTATTATTCAAGAAAAATAAAACATTTTAGCAAGCTTGATTAAGAATATGTTAAGAATTCTTATTTAATTCTTCTTCAGCTCATGTTTTTTTTCTTTTTTTTAAAAATTTTTTATAGTATGTAAATACTTAATATTTCAAACTATTAAAAAAAAATGCTAAAAATGATTTTATTTAATCTCGGATAAAAAGTGTTTTATTTAAGAAAGTAAAGGGTTAGAGTATTCTAATAACATTAGGCATTTTTTAGGAAGATGTTTTTGCAGGACATTGGAATGAAACAAATTTATGAAAATTAGACATGTTATTGAAATTAAAATCAATCAATTCAAAATTTTAAAGGTTCAACTACTGAATTGTAAAAATTACTATTTTTTCAAGCTATACAAAAGAAAATGGCGGCTGTACAGACTTAGTCAATTAAACCTTTTTATTGAAGGGTATATGATTGAAACAGAAGGAAGTTCCTAGTTAAGGAAAAAAAATTATTATAACTAATGTATTTGCGAATGGCTATAGTAATTATTTTTGATATACAAATTTTTGAAAAAATTGCACATATTTTCTAAAAAAAATACATATAATTCTAACCAAAAAATTGTTTATAACAAAAACTATGCAATAAAATGAAATGCCATGTTCAGTCAGTGATCAGAAAGCTCTAGGGACGTTTGATGGCAAGTAAGAATGCCATTTTAATTACACAGTTCAAATCTAAAATCAATCTGTGAAGATGTGTTTGAGCTACGATTTTGTAGTTTTAACAAAAATACTGTTGAAGTTTTCTGGACGCATGAAGTGGACCGAGGGGATTACTCAAAATTTTGAAATTAAGCACTTGCCCTGTTCGTAGATAATTGTTTCATAATTTTAAAATATTACAAAATTTTCTCAAAGGAAAATTCTTTCTTTTTTCATAATCTCAGAGTGGTGAGGTCTGTTAACAGTCTTCACAAGTACTAAGAACATTTGGATCTTAATATGTAGATGATTCTAACTAGGACTTCCTATTCTAGTGATGGTGTGTATAAGTATAATGAGTAGATAGATACAGGAAACCCATCTCATATGAAGTGATAAATGGGCAACTGCTATGCTATTTACAAATACAATGGAAGGTGTGTATAAACAATATGAGAAGGTAGAGACAGGAAACTAATCTTATTTGAAGTGACGAATGTGCAACTAATCTCCCATTTATAAATATGATTTTAATTTAGAGAAAATATTCCATCCCAGAGTTTTTAAACATAGCAGACCATTGATCTTCCTATAAAAACATATAAGTTTTAGTACTAAAATATATGCTTTTTTATTATTAGCACTGAAAAACCTTGGATTCTATGTCATAAATAAAACAGGATGATTACATAATGAAGGTTAAGAGATTTATAGAAACAAAATAAAAAACAACTCATTCAAAAAAATATTTATTATTTTTCATTTCATACATTCACATTTCCTTTAATTTTCTGATGGAAAAGAATTCACATCAATTTACTATCATGATTTTGACTAAATCTACATTTTAAAGGGATATTAGAATTGATTTTATGAACAATTTTCAGCTTTTAGGTATACCAGGTATGAAATTGTATGCAGAAGTATTTCATTTGCATGAAGAAGAAAAAAAACTATAAAAATAATAATACTGAAATTGATTTTTCAAACTAATGGTTAAACTACATATGAAATCAAATTTAGTTGTCATATTTTTAAGAGAAAAAGAGTACACTACAAAGGCAAAAAAAAAACTTTCCTGTAGCAAAAAAATAAATAAATAAAATAAAAATAAATAATTTTTATGTACAGAGACTTAAAAAATCATCATCAATAAATTTTTAAGTTAACGGCCACATTTTTATGTGGTAAGATGCTATCTTAATGGTTTGAAAGGGGATATTGATTGCTATTGCTACTGATGAACTGAGTAATGAAATAAGACTAGAAAACATACTTTTTTAAACGAACATATCATTTTCTCTAACTATTATGAACTTTTGACTCTCAAAATAGGAGGCAGCAGATACTAGGAAAATATGGTCCCATTAGTTTATTCAAAAGAGCAGTGAAAATTTTGGTTTCCTTAAAAGTTACTTCTTTAATTTCCGTCATATCTGTAGGCACTTTTTAACAAATCAAAAACTTCTACTAGTACCTTCTTTAGTACCTACTTTCATTTATAAAACATATTAACCTGAAGGTAATATGATGTAAAAAAAAATTTCATGAGAATATTTTTTTAAAAATTTCATTTAGAAAATTATAAGGTTTTTCAATAATTTTTTATGAGTATATTTTTATAAGTTAATTTAGTAAAAATTGAAAAACTTTTGAATTATAATGTACACAAATAATTTTACTTTCCATTATTAAAACTTCAAATTATTAACTCCATAGCCTTGTAATTTTGAACCCAATCCAGAAGACAAGGGAACTCATGGATCAACAATATTTGGATTGACGTTTTTTTTAAAAAGCATCAGAAATTAGGATGTAACCATGTTTTTGATGCATTCTAGTTATTTGTTCAGAATTATGAGATTCCAAATGTAAAATATTAATCTAACCATATGTAGAGATACCAAAATCTTAACAACCCCTAGTCCTACTAATACTAACAATTAAGCATGTTTTAAGAAATGCCCTTTGAGCCATTAAGATAGCATTATAATACATGAAAATTTGATCATTAAAGCAAAATCTATTCATATTGGTAATTTTTTCCCCCTTGCTCTCTGATAAATACATATGTTTTATCAGAATGTAAGGTACACAACAAGCTGCAACATAGTAATTGCTCCTAAATCATTAAAAATTGGTACTTAGGGCTTGATGCAGCTGAGAACTTCATTATTTTTCTGCTAACATCAAGAATTTTGATTGACTTTTTTCAACATGATATGCTTTTGAAGAGATAAGGAACAATAATTTTTTTTTTCTTCAGAAATTATCAATACAAAGATATGAAATTCTTATTCTCTAGTTAGTAACTATTATATCGTTAATAACTACTAAAAAACAAAATCAATAAATAATTTTAAAATAACTAATAAGAAGTTCATTTACAATGTTCTTTTACATTTTTCCTTGCATCAAAATTTTTATAAAAATGAAAAACTTTTTAGAAAATATCACATGCTAAATTTCGTAAAAAAAATTGTTGGAAGAATTTTTTCATCAATAATAAAAATATAAAAAATGCCAAGTTTAAGTCTTTCTTTTTAAATACTTGATTTTGAAAAATGGGGATATGAAAGACATTGTTTTTTATAGTTAAAGAATTTAAACAAATAATAATAGAATATAAAACAATATTTTTTTTTTTTTGCAATTCTCCCTTTTTTTACCACTTTGCAATATAATTTTTTTATATTTAATATTTTTATGAACAACTCTGATAGTATTTTACCCCTCATCTTTACTATTTTTTTATTTATTGGCACTTTCATTAGGGTTGTTGATTCGTTTTCTAAAAACTTTAAAAAAAAAAATTTCTTGTTTCACCAAAGCCTTTAGACACTACTTTGAAATATAACTTTTTTTTATTACTTATATGGCTATTATTTAGTTAGTCATTCAGTTTTTATATTTTTATAGACAATTTTTCATAATTTTTTATATATCATTTTTATTTTTCTGCAAGGAGAGATTCAGGTAAGCATTCGTTACGTTTCTTATGATGCTGCATTTTCCCAGTAAGTAAGGCAATATGGAAAACTGAGAATTCCCCCATCAAATATTTAAAACAGATTGTTATTAAAATATCATAGGAATTAAAAAGAATTTTTCCGTTGTATTTTTTTCCTCACTTAATTAAATCAGTTTTTTTAAACCTTTATCATTATTATTTTTGTTTCTTAAGTACTGATTCTGATAAATTTTTGTTTTTATTACGGCATTTTTGTTTTTTATTAAGGTTTGGAAACTTATTTCCGGAAAAAAAGTCTATATATTAAACCGAGATTTTAGGTACATAGATATCTAGAATTTAGGATAATTAGCTCATCCTCATGCATCCCGAATAATCAAACCTTTACAGTATGTATTAAATAGGGTTTTATTTTAATTATTCAAGAAAAGTACTTTGAAACTATATACTTAAAATTTTTATTCAAAATATTTAAGCTTAATTAACTTTTATTACGTTTTTTAAATGAGGGATTATTGCATGACAATTTTATTTTATTAATACATGGCACTAAAATAACTAGTATAAAAGATAACCATTTGAGAAAATCATAACACTGTTTTAGTAGCAATAAGCCCTAAAAAGAAATTTTAAATAAAAACAAAGATTACAAATTGATAATTACATTTGTTTCTTTTTATCACAGAATATTGAATAAAACAGTGTAAAATACTTTAAAGATACATAACATTTAGGATACATAAATAAATGAAAAGATAATTTTTCAATGCATCATATTATATAAGATACATCAGCTAGTTGCATGGAATACAAAAAATCTTACAAAAGATGTAAAAAAATATAAAATTTTATAAATTTGTTTTGAATTGCATTTTCAGATTATTAAGCTTCATTGCTAGGCTGCACTACAAAATCTAAGAGCTGTGTTACAATATGGCTAAAATAAGAGCAATGAAAGTCATTAAATTTCAAGCACACATAGCTTTCACAAAAAACACAAATTGCTGACTTAAAAAGAAGAAATATCTAACATTTCAAACTAAATAAATAGTTTTCTATCAACAAGAAATAATATATCAAGCCTTGGTATAACAACTGAAGTTCTCATCAAAAACACAGAAGGTGGCACTAGTTGGAACTCCAAAGACAAAAGCACTTCACATTAACTTTGGCCAGGTCACCGAGGGGAAGCTGAAAATTGCACTAGTGATTCAGGTCTATCCACTGAGAATCGTCGAAGAAAATGAAAACTGAACAACACAAAATAAAAGTGCAAACAAAAATTAGGAACATGCATTAAGCTTACACAAGACCCTTAGCCACTCACCAAATTAAATGATTTTTATATGTGCATGTTAACAAAAAAATAACTAAAAAATAAAATTTTCAACAATGAGAATTTAGTAAAACAGTAGGACCTACATATAATCTTATATTTACAGAGATTCTGGATTCTACATGAAAATTGCGTCTTTTGTTTGGTGCGATATAAATGAGCTCTTTAAATGAGCAAGTTTTTTTTCTTCACTTTTTCACACATTTAACAAAAAAAATAATTTTCAATGTATAAAATAATGAAAAACAATTTTAAAAATGAAAAAGGCATTAACATTGTAACATTTGGTACTTTTCAATAGTGCATTAAAAAATTTGAAAGTTTTTGACATATGGTTCCAGGATAGTTTTTCACTTCACTGTGAATATATATCTTTTGGTTTCGCACATTTTTGGTTCCAATAAGCTACTCTTTCTGTGACATAGCGCAGCAGAATGATCTTTTAACCCTTATTTTGTTTGATGAATTTCTCCCCCCCCCCCCAAAAAAAAAAAAAATTTCGGAAATTTTTTTANATGAATTTCCCCCCCCCCCCCCAAAAAAAAAAAAAATTTCGGAAATTTTTTTACTCGTTACCAAAATTGTTAAGCTTTTATTGACTTCCATTCGAACCAGTTCATTTTTGATTTCAACCGTTATCATAATTAGAGGTTTTCTTAGTTGCTCCTCATTCAAGAAAAAATTATCCGGTTCTAATTTGTACCAATTAATTTCATAATTATTTTCTCAAGAATTATTGATTCCTCGATTTGTTTTTGTCTTACCGATCTAGATTGATTTTTCTTAGCATAACATGCCTTTTTGATGTGAAAGATTTGCTTACAAAACCCGCATTTAGCAGAAATAAACTCTGAATTAAATTTATTATGATTACCCAAACAATGCAAACAGAAATCCTTACAATCTGCTTCACTTTGAACGAAGCACATCTTGGTTTTTGATTTCGGATTGGAATACTTATAGGATGACCTACTTAAAGATATTTTCTGAGCTTCGTGAGTTTCGTTTTGCCACTCCTTTAATGATCTCAAATGCAGTTTTCTGTGCCTTCTCCATGGTCAAAGCTTTTTTTAGGGTTTTTCTAAATCAATGTCATCTCTAAATAATCGATCAAGAATTGACAGATCCCTTAATCCTGACACAAAAACATCTCTGAGCATAGTGTTAAGCATATTTTCTGAATATTCACATTGAATAGCTAAAGTGAGTAATTCTGCGATATTATTATTTATTGTTTCCTCCTTGATTTGTTTACGATTAAGAAACAAATGACGGCATGAAATTATTAAGGCTCTAGGATTAAGATGATTTTTTAATTTCGTTTTCAGCACGTCAAAACTTTTATCTGTTGAGTTTTCTGGTGAAATAAAATTTTTTAACAATTTATATAGTTTAACTTGAAATTTGCTATCAGTACTTTCGTACGTCTACCCTCTCTGACGTTTTGAGCGTCACGATATGTTTAAAATTGTTCTAGAAACAAATCGAAGCTTTCAGCAGTTGCATCAAATTTTTCAAAACATACATAAATTTTTTCAGCATTTTTTGTTTGGGTTTTTTTATTTACAGCCTTTATAAGGGCTTCATTTTGCCTTATTAATTTATCAACTAAATTCTCCACTTGAATTTATAAAGAAAATTCTGCTTCTACCTGTGCAGTCTTCAGGAAACTCCCTAATCTAATCAGAAGATTTATTGTCAGGAAACTCCCACTTTAATTTGTATTTGGAAATGCTGGATTTGTCATTTCCCGCTCCTAACTGTGATGTTTTGTTTATTTTATAGGGAATGCGGGTTCATGTCAATTAGTTGTGTTATCCATTTAGCATATTTTATTACAAATAACACATGAAACAAATTAGGGAAATGGCCGAATGGTTGACTGCCAGCAATCAGATCCTTTATGATCTCTGTTGTCTTTACATATCATACCCACGTAATTACACATCACCAAACGTCATCTCTCGGTATAAAAGGATATTCTTATTATTATTTATACATTACAAAATATTCTTCAAATTTGCACTCTATGAACACGCATGTGTTGTAAATTTTACGAAAAAGCAACCATGTAGCGAAAAACCTTGATTAAAAACAAAAACTGTAATGTGATTTCCCATTCACTCATTCCATAGTGTGAAGAAGGGTTGAAAGGAGAAAAGAAAAAAAAGGGTTAAAAGGAAAAAAGTGTATTAAAACCATCATATAGTTTGAGTATACACGCAAGATAAAGCATTTTTAGAACATTTGCTCACAATTTATTTTTATGGATATTTTTGCAGGAAAGCTATGACATATTAGCATTTAAAAAGTATATATTTATGTTTATTTAAAGAAATGCATATTCCCAAGTAGTTTAAAAGTACAAAATTTTTATGAGAATATTTTTTTATTTAGTTCTATTCAAATTAAATCTATTTATAGTAATAATAACAAAATGAAACTTTAAAAAAGATTATTCAGGCTTGTTTTTTTTTTTTTTTTTTTTTTTAAAAAAAAAAAGAAACTCACTTAATTTAATCTTAGTACCAATCTTGCTCATTAAGTGTTTAATGATGAATATCAAATTAAACAGAATTTTGAAAAATTAAATGTATTTCTGATTTCTCAATAAAGACTATTTGGAAGCAAGTCAGTTGTTTCTTTTTCTCTTCTTTAAATGTTTTGTACTTGTTTAACAAGTAAATAATTTTGTACTTGTTTAACAAGCAACTGAATTTAATGAGCATCTTTCTGTTTCTGGTGTTTCTTGCTAAATACATATCTGACAGTATTTTTCTGTTTGAGGATAATATGCTATGTTTGGTGCAGTATTATAAATCTTATTTTAGTTTTGAAATAAACAATTTCTACAAATTTGAATAGTGAAACATTATTGAATATATTTAGAATTTTTTTTATTTATTTAATACTGCTGAGATAAATTTTTAGCAGTGACAAAAATGTGTTTACAGCATATTTAAATAGTTAAAATAACCTATTTAGAAATAAAACTTTTTATTTCAAATGACATTTTAATAATGTTAACTAAAATTAAATTTGAATTAATAAGTAAAGTAAAAAAACAATTAGTATTACAGGATATGTTACCAAATTTTTCAACAAAAAACAAGCATTCATAAAATATTTTAAAACGCTTTTTCACGGTAAAAAATATTTAAGCTATGCTAACTAAAAAAATTGTCTTCTTAAAGTTGAAAATTCTTTATATATACATAAAATTGACAAATCGCTAAAATATTTTCTTACATAATCATAATAGAATAACTTTATTCCGGCAAAGAGTTCAATTCTTGTTTTTATTCGCCACCATAAAGACATTTTATGCATAATTTAAAATTAAAGTAAGTTACAGTTTAATTAAGAAAATTTATTGGGCGTATGCTTTAGATTTAAAAAGGATTTATTTATTTTAATACATACTCAACAAAACCATGTATAAAAATAATGTTATTGATTATACAGAATTGATAAAGATATGTAGAGATTTAAGCAAGCTAAAAAATACTAAATAAACTCATATTACAAATGTAAATTAGTGAAAGGCTACTACTAAAATTTTATTAAAAATTGTTTTTTGCTTCAATACTTTTTTATCAAATAATTAAAAAAAATAATTCCACTATTTTTGAAATGAAAAGGTAGAGGATATTGCAACTAAACATTTCTGTTAGAAGTTCTGTATGTTCCCATATTTATTGCATATGTTACCGGCAAAGTATGAAACGCCGGCATTGTATAGAATGACTAGGCATTGTATAGAATGCCTGACGTTTTTAGGCAAAGCATGAAATGTGAGAAGTATTACATACTTTGCCTACGCATTGTATAGAATGCCTAGGTATTCTATACAATGCCGGATGCTATTTAGGCAAAGTATGGAATAAACGTCCTGATGAGGTTATTATGTAAATGATGTGCATGTTACTGTGAAGAAGCGAAATTGGTGGTTGTTGGCTTTCACCGGTGAATGTTGACAATCACATAGTCGCTTTGGTGAATGTCCGAAAATATTAATTACATCCGATTTGATATTTAATTTATTATAGGATATAATTGCATTTATTTGATATTTTAATACTTACTGACGATAGATTAGAAGAAACATCAGAGTTTGGAGTATCGGGCAAATGTATACCGGGCAATGGCACTTGACCTTAAAAAAACAGTGTAGGGTATACCGGACAAATGTATACCGTGCAATGGCGCTTAACTAGACCTAGTATATATTTCGGACATTCACCAAAGGTCCCGTCATACTAGTTCTTGTTAAGTGCCATTGCCCGGTATACCTTACACTGACGTTTATTGTAAGGTCAAGTGCCACTGCCTGGTATACATTTGCCCGTAATACCCTACACTGATGTTTTTTTAAGATCAAGTGCCACTGCCCGGTATACCCTACACTGATGCTTCTTCTAATCTATCGTCAGTAAGTATTAAAATATCGAATAAATGTAAAACTACGGATTTCGGTCATTCACAGCAACATGCATTTCTCAAAAATAAAAATATTATTCTGAAAAAATACTGAGAGTGCCATTGTAAAACATTTATTCAAAATGTGGAAAGAAAATTAAAAAGTTACGCAAAACAAAATTTAAGCCTTTCTTATTAAGGGAAACAAAAGTTTCATATAAAAAATATGAATTTAACCTACTTGTTGCAACATGGCAGGCTTGAATGAAATTTTGAATTACGTTTCATTACATTTTTCCATGTAAATTTCATTAAATTCTTCCATTTCCATGTAGCACAGCAAAAAAATAATTTTTGTTATTAGTCAAAAGTCACGAGCCTTGCCAAGTGATATTTGAAACGAATCGGAGATGCATTTTATACTTTGCCAATTTCTCATTTAGTAATCAATAGAATGCCTAGGAAATGTGTGAAATATAAATCATTTCATACTTTGCCGGCTAATTTTAGGCATTCTATACAATGCCTAGTCTTTCTATACAATGCCAGATTTCATACTTTGCCGGTAACACATATAACAAATCTGAGATTATTGTTTCATTATTTGAATTGTTTTTAAATCAAATGATAGAGATGAATTATATTTTTTCAAAACGACAAATCTGAATGACATAAGATTTAACACTATATTTGTTAAATATTAAAAAAGTGAAGAGCCCCGTAATTCATATTTTTCCAACTCTTGCCTCTAAAAATTTTAATTTTTTTTCCTTATGAAACTACCTAAGAGAACTAAAAATTCTAACAGTAAATCAATAAAACTAGCAATTAGTCTTATGAATGAATGTGGGTGGTCTGGTTAGAGAATAAAAACTTGCCAAAATAATAGATGACGTATAGCCATCACATATGTCACCCTTCTCCACGATAATACTAGGTCTCACACTGTCATTTTAATAGGAGACAAATTGGATAAATATATAAGGAGCCATTTGACCACCCGACATGCAGCCTAGATTTTTCCTCTTAAGACTAATAATTTCTTTGTTTACACCCGACAAAGAATCACTTAGGAAATGATCCTAATATAGCAAAGATCTCAAGAAGCGTGTTCAAAACTTGTTATTGACAGACCATTAATTTTTTCTTTCTTTCTAGTTAAGCTTCCAAATTGTTGCCTGAAAGTGTAAAGAGCTAAGAGCAAAAAAGTTATTCCGAAAAACTGAAGAACTAGTTTAGTTTGGGTAAACAATAAACTAAATATATAAAATATACTACTATTTATATTTGAATCACTCTTATACGTACCACAATATTAGTCAAACTTGTTTAGACCAGTAATTCACTAATTTAACGTTTCAATCAAATTTTTTATTAATTCTGATAAGTGATAGAGTTGTTTTGGCGAGACTGACAACGAAAACTAATTTCAGTATCATTATACATAAATGATTCTGTTCCTAAAAATTTGATGATGACAAATGACTGATTTTAAGTTTACAAACCAGCAGCGGTGTGAAAAGAGGGGGCGAAGGGGTATCCAATCAACATCAAAGAACAATAAAACTTTAAATTTATTGCTATTTTATTATGATATTAAGTTTTTTAACAGGTAGATATTTGGTCTAAGCAAATTATATCATGAAGAATAAAACCAGGATTTTTAAATTAAATGAATTTAATAATGAGATTTTAAATAATAACAATTTCAATATTCCTTGCATTTAAGAAAGAAAAATTAACAATATTATTTTTTTTCTAGATTTAATAAAGCTTTTACCTTAGAATAATCTAAATTTTCCTTACATAAATATAAATTTAAAACATTGACTTTTGATATATTTTCCATATGATTTTTTTTTAATAGAATGATCTTTTTTTCCCGTTCAATGACGAATCTATTTTTTGCATTTTGCAAGGGCATCTAGCATAACCTCTTAATCAAAGAATTTGCCTTGGGCTTTCTAATTCCTCTGCACAGAAAAAAGTTAGATGTCTGCCATTTCTAAAGCAGCAACCCCTCTAATTAAACTGATAATTATAATTGCCCAATGTGCACTGCCAAGAGCTTACAAAAATGCTTCTGGCATTAATGATTTGACTAAAAATTAATCCTTTCAATTGGAAAGGAATTTGAATTCTCTAAACTTGAAGAGTGGTTCAAGCAATTTTTAACCATTGGTTAATGAAGGCTGGCAACATAGACATCAATTAAAATTCAAAAATTGACGTTTTCCAAGCTTGCATAAATATAAAGATGGATTTATTTTGGGTAATATCTAAATCATATTTAACTTTATACAGAAGATAAACACATTTGGTGAGTGACAGTTTAAGAGATATATTTGTTAGTTATTATCAATAAGATAATGAGCATGCATTTAACTCATAAAAGAATTTTTTTTTTCTAAAGCTAAGCAAAATGAAACTTAGAGCAAGAAAAGCAAACAGAAAAACTTAATGTGCAGGCAATAAATAAGATACTTACAATCTTCGAATTCCTAATTTCTTTTTTTCAGGATATAATTTTTCATCAGGCTCTTTATTGATAGGGCCTTGAACAGGAAGCTCTTCTTGATCAATAGATAATGATGTCAAACTAAGGGAGCTAAAATATATTCATTAAAAAAATTGATTTGGATTCATTTATATCAAAGCAAAAAAGAATATCGATTTTTCAACACATATGTACATTATAAAGAAGAAACTCTTTGTTAAACTAGATGATTTTTAATATACAGGGTGATCAGAAATGACTTCCCTTAGTATGTATTTTTAGAATCCTTGCAGAAAAGGAAAAGAAAAAATTTACAAAAGGGGTTGCAAAATAATGCTTAAGAGAGAAAGAAATAAAACTTTTTTATTTCTTACCATTTAACTGACCAAAACAGAGAACAAAATCTTCTAATACCAGTTCATTTGAGGATGATGCTTAAAGTTAGAACTTAACAATACATATATATATATAAATATATNATTTGGCTCAATCTGCTTACTAAATATCTAAATGAAAGTTGACATTTAAAGGAAATTCCATCAAGCTAGATTGAATGTCTTACCAAAATTACACCGGATTTATTTTCTTAAGAGATAACGTTTACTCCAAAAATCACAGCAGACACAGTCATATATATATATATATATATATATATATACATATACAGTCAACCCTCCTATAACGCGGTACTCTCAGACAAAGTTTCCGTCAACAGCATCCCATAAGTTCCTTCCGCGTAGTCTAAGAATGTTTAGCCTAAGCTGTTTAGTTCGTTAGGGCCTATTTGAATTATAAGGGAACAGATGGTTCCAGTTTCATGTAGGTTCAGGCAGTGGGATCGCGACATAGTAACTAGATATGTTTACATAAAGATTATCTCCGGCTTATCTCATAGCGACATTGGTTTTAGTCTTTTCAGAGCTCTTTCACAGTGCACACGTTTTGTTGGTGACCAAGTCTTTCTAAAAAATTTTCTGCACCGTCCGTTCTTTCAGATTTTTGCTGTTTAATTTGTGGTTTATAATTGGACAACATTACACAATACTGTAAGTAATATTCTTCATTTGTTCCGATATAATAAAAATAAAGTAATTATTAACCCTAGATTTGCATCATGTCAAACACGAAAGAAACAAGGAAAGGGTTAAGAAGAAAGTTTATATCTCTTGAAGATAAAATCGAAATTCTAAATCGTTTAGAAGGCGGGGGAAAACTATCGTCGGTTGCAAAATCTACCAAGTTGAATGAATCTACAATTCGAACCATAAAGAAAAATTTAGACAATATAAGGAAAACTGCGGCAGATGGCTGTCCGTTAGGTGCGAAACGTGTTACTCGCACACGAAATTCTAATCTGGTTAAAATGGAACGGGCGTTAATGATCTGGTTGGAAGACTGTATAGCCAAAAAGATTCCTATCAGTGGAAATCTTATCAAGCAGAAAGCACTTAAAATCTATGAACATTTAAGGAATATTGGGCATTCTTCTGCAGAGCTAGAAAATCATTCGTTTGTCGCGAGTAAAGGGTGGTTTGAAAAACTAAAAAAAAAGGTACTCATTACACAATATTAAGTTTCAAGGAGAACAGGCCTCAGCAGATGCTGAGGCTGCCGAGAATTATAAGCTGGAATTAGCTAGAATTATCAATGAAGGAGGCTATTCACCTCATCAGAGTTTTAACGCCGATGAGACGGCATTATATTGGAAAAAACTACCATCTAGAACCTTCATTTTGAAAAATCAAAGGCGTGCTCAGGGGTTTAAACCTTCAAAAGAACGTGTCACCCTTCATATGTGCAGCAATCTATCAGGGAGCCTGACGATAAAACCTATGATAATAGATCGTTCTTCAACTCCCCGTGTTATGAAAAACATTAATAAGACCGAATTGCCTGTATTCTGGCGATCTAATAAGAAAGCTTGGATGACCCAAGATTTATTTAAGGATTGGTTTTATAATTGTTTTATCCCAGCAGTGGAAACCCACACGATGCAAAAAAATTTGTATTTCAAAGTTTTATTGGTTCTTGATAACGCTGGTTGGCACAACATACAACTGGATCACCCAAATGTAAAAATTGTCTTCCTTCCTCCTAACTGCACGTCATTAATACAACCTTTGGACCAAGGAGTCATTCAAACTTTAAAAATGTATTACACACGCCAAGTTTTCCAAACCATTTTCGACAGATTAGAAAGTAGTGAAAATAAAACCCTTACTCAAGTTTGGATGGAATTTTCTATTTTAGATTGTATTAGAACCGTGTCATCGGCTTGCGCGGAAATTAAACCATCAACGCTTAATGCGTGTTGGAAACCCCTTTTACCTGAAATGGTTCAAGCAATACAAGATGATTCTACAATTTCCCTCCCAGTTACAGAAATAGTAAACATTGCTTCTCGTTTAGGCGATGAAGAATTTACAACAAACCATCAAGATGTAAGAGAACTCGTAATCGGGGAAGAAACTTTAGATGAGGATGAACTGATGGATTTAATTGATGCACCCACCTCAAATCCATTGATAAACGAAAATAAGAAAAACGAATGGGTGGCAAATGTCGATTTACAAGATGTGAAAAAAGGGCTAAATTTGGCTAAAGAATTAGAACTCCATTTCATTGAAACTGATCATTCAACGGTGCGTAGCGCAAAGTTTAAAAGAGAGTTAAGAAATTGCTTAGCTCCCTATAGAGAGGTTTCAGTGGAGTTAGAAAAAAAAGCTACAATCGAAAACCAATGTGAAGATGAGCCAAGTAAGGAAGACATTTTGCCTATTAAAAGAAGACGAGTTAGGCGACTCATATTATCTGACAGCGAGGATGAGTGTTGAAAGATTAAATTTTACAAAAGTCTTTCTTGTTTTTGTTGGAAAACAGTTTTTTAGTTTAATTTTGGTATCATTTCTTTATATAAACTCTTCAATTTAATAAAAATAATTTATAATTTATCTTGTCCTTATTGGTCTCCATATAACGTGGTACGAATGATGTGATTTGTACTAATTCTGTGTTTCTTATAGCGCGGTTTCCATACAACGTGGTACGCACTCACCGCGTTATAGGAGGGTTGACTGCATATATATATATATATTATTTTAGAACTTGTAGACAAATAAACTGGTTCTTGATAATTTCAATTGTACTAAATAATGGCTAATTAAAATTTGAAAACCTTTTTATTTTTTCTCACTGAAACATCAATTTGTAACAACTAATGAGCCTGATTTTTTAGAAAGACTAAAAATATAAAATAAGATTAAGGAAAAACCTAATATGACATTGTTACAAGTCAAAGCACTGAATATGAGAAGGATTGTGATGAAAAAAAAATTATAAATCGTACAAAAAAAAAAAAAAAAAAAAAAAAAAAAAAAAAAAAAAAAAAAACAAATAATGAAAAAAAGAAAAGAAAATATTATTTGAAAGCTTCCCAGTAGACCCATTGCTGTAAGATTTAAATTGTCTTATATTGAACACATTACAGCAGTGTGTTCCAAAGTGTGGGGCGCGCCCCCCTAGGGGGGCGCGAGACTGTTGCAGGGGGGCACGCAGCTGATTCCAAAATATCATTTTCGAATACAAACCAAAAAAGTCGAATAGGTGTCAAAAAAATTAATCAGAAAAACGGTTATACGTAATCCACAATCCTCGCCGCGAATTTCTCGGGTATAAATGCTAAAAAATCCATCCATACTCTTGCTGGAACGAAAACAACTTGCTTTCCCGTTTGGAGCCGAGCGCGAGGAAACACTAGACAAGCACTCGGATCATCCCGGGTATTCTCAGGGCTACTCCCGCCAAACTTCAGTAAACAGAAGCAGGCAGCAGGCCCCGACAAGGCTTATGAGCCAAGGTCGTCGTTAATTCGACGACGTTAGAGCTCATTACATCTGGTGTGGAACTATCATCAATTGCGCGCGACTACGGGGTTTTTCAAACTCGGACGACGCGACTACACCTGGATGCGTGCGCCCAGACGAGAGCAGACACGCGGCATTTCGTTAAGAAACGTTGGTTAAACTCGACCGTTTCCACGCAGATTGTCTACAAACTCGCTTTGGTACACTTCTAAATTAATATTGAGGTAAATTTCAAAACTGTTATAAAGTATTTTTATTTGATTTAAAATAATAACCCTTTTAGATGGATAAATACGTAACTGGGTTGAAAAGAAAATTGAATGAAGCAGAAGCAGACGGCAAAAGAAGAGGTAACGAAAATAGCGGAACATCTTCGCAAAATAGTAAACCTAAATGTAGAAAATATGATCCAATGTACTTATCATTTGGATTTACATGTAAAGTCATTAATGGCCAAGAACGACCAATGTGTTTGCTGTGTCTGAATACTTTGGCCTCAGACAGCATGAAACCAAATAAATTAAAACGGCATCTCGAAAACGTACATGCAGATCACGTTGGCAAGACAATAGAATTTTTCCAAAGAAAATTGGAGAATTTAAATAAACAAAAAGAAATGTTTTCAAAGACCATGTCTGTTACACAAAAAGCATTGCTTGCGTCTTATAAGGTTTCTTATAGAATTGCTAAATGCAAAAAACCCCATGTAATAGGAGAAACTTTAGTGCTACCTGCAGCTATTGACATGGTAGCTACGATGCTAGGTGAATCATATGCTGATCAACTTAAAATCATTCCACTTGCAGATAATACGGTGGGAAGACGAATATCCGATATATCTGAAGATCTTTGCGATCAATTAATAGAAAAAGTAAAACTATCTTCTTTCGCGTTGCAAGTAGATGAGGCTACAGATGTTCTTAAGGATGCACACTTGATTACATATGTAAGATATGTTGTGGAAACTGATGTTAGAGAAGACATGTTATTCTGTAAACCTATTGAAGGCAATACTACAGCAAGTGAAGTTTTTAATATGATTGATAAATTTTTCAATGAATATAACATTCTGTGGGAGAACTGTGTTGGACTATGCACAGATGGAGCTCCATCTATGGCAGGAAAAAACGCTGGTCTACAGGCACTAGTTCGAAAGGTGGCTCCTCGGGCAAGTTGGACGCATTGCATGATTCATAGACAATCACTTGTTTCAAGAGATATGGGTGAAGATTTACTAACAGTATTTCAAGTTATTATAAGAGTTGTAAATTTTATCAAAAATAGCCCATTAAGAGGAAGGCTTTTCGCAAAATTGTGTAATGACATGGGTTCAGAATATACATCACTTCTATATTATTGTGAGGCACGTTGGCTTTCTCGTTCCAAAGTACTTCAAAGGGTGTTTGAGCTAAAAGAAGAGATCGCCATATTCCTTACTGATAATAATAGAGATGAAGCAAACTTGTTTTATGACACGAAATTCCTTGTAAAACTTGCGTATTTAGTGGATATTTTTCAAAGACTCAGTACTTTAAATAAATCAATGCAAGGGCCTCAAATTCATGCTTTTGTCCAGAAAGACAAGGTTACTGCATTTATGAGAAAATTGGAACTGTGGATAATAAGTTTGAAAAATAATAACTTTGACATGTTTCCCACTTTTAAAATTACCTGTCTTGCAGATGAAATAGAAGAAAGTAAAGTTCTTATTAATAAACACTTGACCAGTTTAAGGGAGCAATTCTCGTTTTACTTTAAAGATCTTGACATGTCCAAATATGAATGGATTAGAAACCCGTTTGTGATTGAAAAATATGATGATTTTGGCCTTACGACAGCAGAGCAGGAAATGATAATTGACTTATCTAGTGACAGCACATTAAAGCAGATGTTTCAACACGAAAATAATATTGTCACGTTTTGGTTACGAGTAAAGGACGAGTTTCCTACTTTAACAAATAAAGCTTTAGAAATTTTATTGCCCTTTGTAACATCTTACTTATGTGAAACTGGGTTTTCTGCAGTAGCTGTCTTAAAGACAAAGTATCGATCTTGCTTAAAGATTGAAAAGGAACTGAGAACCGCGATATCTTCAATGATACCACGGTTTGACAAAATTTGTGCTGAAAAACAAGCTCACCCTTCACATTAAATTTTTATAATGTTGTATTAATGTTGAATTCTATTTTTTGTACTTTTGTAAGATTTGTTTTTATTACATTATATTATTATTTCTTAAAATAGATAATTATTTTTTATGTATTTTTATACATAATATTGTATATTATTTTGTAGCCCATTAAATAAATTACAATATCAGATAAGTGTTTATGAGATTGGATTGTTAGAAAAATTTAGGGGGGCACAAAATTTTTTTTTCCAAAGAGGGGGGCGCAGGTACAAAAAGTTTGGAAAGAACTGCATTACAGTGTTCTGGATATTACGATATTGTGGCGAAAATAAATTTGCTATGCTGGTGGGGAAAGAACTTTTTTTAATAAAAACTTAATTTATTTTTTGTAATAAAACTTGTAAACCTTGTTGTTTTATTTTATCATATTGATGAAATAGATAAGGAGGTAAAAGAAGCAAAACTTTTTAGGGGCAAAAAATATATTATAAATTACAAAATTCTAAAATAAAATTTACTTCAACATTTTTAGATAATTATTTAAGTAGTGCCCTTAAACACTATGTTTCTCATTTTTAGACCGAGATGGCAAGTTTCTTTCACAATGAAGAAAAAACTGCCACTGCCCTAAAAGAAATGTATCTTTCAAACCAAATGGGAGTCAAAGAAGAAACTTGTTAAAAAAAAATATCTAATAGCAAAATATTCTTCTTTTAATAGTTTATAATAGCAATCTAGTTCAAATAATAGTGTCCATTTCCATACTATTTAATGCATGATTTTTAAAAAGCTAAAATTAAAAGTGTTTTTAGTATTGTTTTTCAAGTTTAGTAGAACTGAATTTTGTAACTGCATTAAAAACTGTTATAGTAACATAATCCAAATTTATAACTAAAATTTAATTAAAACATCACATAATAATCATAATCACAACTACAAATTGCATTTTTATTGCAAATAGCATTCTAATTATCTTGATTAAATACAGTTAACGTATGAATATTTAAAACAACTCTTTGTTAATATGCTTAAAGTGTTTCTAAACAGATATTTCTAATGAAGAATTTGTTTTTACATACCTATTCATAAAATGAATCCTAAAATTAGTTATTATGATTTATGAAATAAACCTAAGAATTCTTCATTATAAATTAATGAAAAATTATATAAAATTTTAAGAGAGAATTTTATAAAATTTTTGGCAAAGCTTTGAAGTTTTCTGTAATATTCTAAATTCAAAATTACAAAAAAAATTTTAAAAAATCAACATTTTAATATGCATTTGTAAAGAAAGATTATTTATTTTTGGAACACAAAACTTGTAAACATACAATGGTGTAGCAAGCCATAGCAAAGTAGAAGTTTGTAAAAATTTTTTATTTTTAGTATGCATTTTTATATCAAAGATAGATTGAAAGTACTCTGCTTCACAGGGAAAAAATTAGAGTTTGTTGTTTTAATGTTAAATGATGCAAGTTTTTTTAAGAAATTTCGCACTTTCTGAAATAATTAAAAAATATATAAATAAAAAAAATTTAATTAAAATTTCATAAGTAGAAAAAAAATCTCAACAAAACTAATTATTTATTTAACATTTTTAATCAAATTTTTACAAAATAATATATTTTTTTATTTTTTAACAATTTTATTTAAATAAAGAATACTCAGTAAACTAAAATTATTATAAATACACATTATTTAAATTATATTTATTTAAGAAAATTACTTATTTAAATCAAAATAAAGAATAAATTATTATAATGAGTGCCATAAATTTTAAAATTCTGTATAAAAATGCATTAAATAATAGGAAAATAATTATGAAAATAATTTTATTTTTTAAAAAAATATAAAAGAACTTTCTTATCCTAGAATTAAACTTAATTTATTTATACTTTCTTATAATATTTTACAAAAAAAAAACACAATTTTATCATTAATATTTAGTTTCTTCCAATGTCCTGGAAGTAACAAATTTCTTCCAGGAAAATCTCAACAATGTGTGAATAAAAATTAAATTATAGAATTATAATTTGATAAGAAAAAAAGATGAAAGTATTAAAATTTTCATTTTAAAAATAAAATTCTAGAAAATTTTTTTTATTTATTTCCATAATACAGACAAAAAGCTAGGGTCCTAAAAGATTAATTTTCTTAGGAACACCTTAGAAAGAAAGAATATTTAAATACCCCAAGGACTAAAAAGTCTAGTTACGTTTTTGTGTGAAATAAATTTTTTTGTAAGACAAACTTTTTCTATTTAGTTTTTCTAAATTGATGAATTATAGAATGACTATTTTATGTATCAAGACAATAGATTTCTTGAAATCTGTGTAGATGACTAACAAAGATGAGATAAATATCATACAGAAAGATATGATTGTAAAGCCATCTGCATAATGTTTTGGCAGTATTAATATAAATTTGGCAGTATTTCATAGTGTATTCATTATTAAGAGGGAAAGTTAATAAAGTCCTAGCACTTACTTGCCAACTGAAAATTTATCAATGATCAATCAGTTACTAGTAGTCAATTGAAATACATTTCATTTCAAAATAAAAGTGTAAACAACAGATTGCCATTATTAACCACCATGTTCCAGTTTGTGAGTGATTGTCTAGTGATATAGTTCAGCCTCTGACTGGAACATTTCTATTAAACATAAAATTATCAAATAACTGTTCCTTTACATGATAATTTATCATTACTTAAAATAGATAAGTAAAGAACAAGTAAAAGTTTTATTATACTTTCTTTTAGTTGCTAATTGTTTTGAGTAGTTTTCTCATACTTTAATGTTTATATACTCACAAGATCACTGTTAAAATGGTATCTTGATTATCCAACAATTTTGATTTTTCAGGTCCCATGGGAGTCAGGTAACTGGAGTTCTACTGTATACAGCGTTTAAATCAAAATCCAAAATAAAAACCACATAAATTTGTAGCATTACATTTAAAAAAAAAATCAAAGGAGATCAAAGAAGTTTTAAGAGGTATTTCCAATTTATTTGGGTGAAGCCATTCTTTCACATATTTCTTTATTGCATTGTTAAATAATTTTTCATCGTCAAAAGCTTGCGAGAAACAAAAGACAGTAAGAAAACTAAAACCAAACATTTAAGGTTAAGTCCAATCTGGTGCAGTAAAAGGTTCTTATTGAATAATTTTTTTATAAAATTCCAGCAAATCAAATTTATATCATATAAATTTTAAAAAAATAATTGTTGGCATACCTAGGAAAATTTTTTTGTTTGTGCAGACTAAGTTCATCTTCTAAATCACTAACTTTTGCTTTGAGATCATTTCTTTCAAATAAAATATGTCTAAGTTCATCCAAGGTAAAACGAGGCCTGTTTGGATCGTCAAGATCAATGAGAAGTTTGCCTTGGAAGTCAAGTTTATTTCTGTCCTGTGGAAACAACAATAATTTTATTTATGAGTAATTAATAATTTTATTATAACAATAATTTAATTTTATAATTTTATTTATTAATATGAGAGGTCTGATAAGCACAACTTAACAAGTCATAGCATATCTCAAAATAAGTTCCTTGATATTAATTTTTACTACATCATACATCTGAAATGCAAATGTATATCCTAAAAATGGAAATCACTAGGATGAAATCATTTAGCTAATAAATCCTCAAAGTAGGTACTAGAGAGGAATTAGGGTTTTCTAGGTGGTCAATAACAACTTATAGAAGAAATTATCAATGAATATTGAAAGTACTCATGAAGAGAGGTTTAACATTGAAAAAGGTTGACGTTGTGCTACGTATGAATAAAGCTAAACGTAAAAAAAAGCACAATTATGACATTATCTGTGTTCTTTTCTCTGTTGATCCCTGCATTCATTTGAATATTGAGTATTCCTCATTCTTCTTATTTAAAAGAACTCTGCTAGTAATACATGTTATAAAAGTAGCAGTTTATTGATTGACAGATTATTAAACACATTTTTTAGGGAAAAAATGTTCCCTTTGCTTGCTATTCTGAAAAAAAAATGCAAGGAAGTCTGGGAGTTTTTCTTCCACTTTTTTTAAAAAAAAAAAACGATGCTTCAACAAACTATTTTGAAATTTTGGGTCTCTTATTTATCACAAACTAAATGTTATATTTTGGGAATTTTACAATTGTTTCAAAATCTGTCTTTCTCCCTAGAAGTCTGAAGTGAATAATTTATTACGTTTGTAAAGTACCATTTTCTAATTCTAATGTAAATATGAGTCTTTTTTTTCTTGTTATCTTGCTTTTTACATTATTAAAAAAAACTTTTAAAACAAATGATTTTTAAAAAAAGTTTTTTAATGGTAAAATATTTTAACAAAGTGAAAACTAATTTTAAAAAAAATTAAAAATCGAGCTCGTCTACCAATATCTCTATATCTTATAACGTAAGATTTCATTGGACTTAGCCAAATATGTAGTGTCGTGATAACATGTTATCATGACCATAAGTAACAATAGACAAAAAAATTCGGAATTGAATACTTTTCAAGAAATAATTATTGGTGTTAACAGTAATTTCTAATAATATTTAATCCTTTATTATAATGTGTATGCTACCAAAATTGACCAAGTCAATAATTGAGCAAAATATCAGATCATGCGCCGTAATTTTTTAAATGCCAGTCACCTTTTTAGGAAAACAAGCTCAAGTCAATATATATAGCCTACCACACACAGGCTAAAAAATGATCAAGTTGCCGGAATAAAAATCCAGCAGCAAAAACTGTTTAATTTTAGTTGAATCTAGAGTATTCTACATTTGACTTGGTTACTTTTAGCAGTACATTTATGCTCTTCAGAATGCTAAAAATGTAGAGCTAGAGCTATCCATCTTAAAAAATAAAGAATGATTTGATTTCTACTCAAAAGCAAGAGACAGAAGATTACTGATTTTTACAGACAAAAGATGCTAGAATTATGGAACTTGGTGGGAGTGACTGCTTTTTAAAAAGGAAATTTGTATTTCATCTTGTTCCTTATTTCAGAAGTGGCATTAAAAACTTTAAATGAAAGTGATCTCAATATCAAGTGATTACATTATTATGAAATAAAAGAATTTGCCATTTACCTTCAAGAACTAGGTATGCAGAGGGGAAAATTAGCTGTTTTAAGCCCATAACAGAATGGAATTGCCAAAAGCCTAATTAAAACTGTAGTTGGCACAGCCAGATCACTAATTTTATAACTAAGACTTCACTTCAGTTTTTGAGCCAAAGCTGAGAATTGTGCTATACACTTAAGAAATTGATCTTCTACAAAAGATGTAATTGAAAACTTAACTCCATATGAACTGATTTTTAGTGCCAACACTAGTACTAAGTACCTACCTAGTACTAACCCTACTAGTAGTATTACTAAGTTTTCAGAGAGCGCTTTCTTCAATCATATGCTCTATTAATAATAAATTGCATGCAGATCTCTAAAAGGATACCAAATAAAAATGCAAGACATTTTCAGTAAAATTAAACATCATTCCAGGGAGGTTAATAAAAATAGCTTCAATCCTAGGATATTGCCATAAATGATTCCTTTAATGCTATAATAAGTACTTTGTGTGAAGATTTAATGATCATCAACTATTGCAGTTATCTAATGTGTGCATAGGTTGTGAAGGCATGGAATAAAGTAATGCCAAAAATTGTAACTGGTGCCTTCCACAAGATTGTAATACCGCATTGCATTAAAAGTGAAACAATAAGTACAAACATTATTGACTTTCAAAAACATAATTACGATAATAAAAAAGATGAAGTAGATGATATTAAGTAAAATTCAGATTCTAATATTCACAAATTATTCAATTCTAATTCAGATGAATAAAACTCAATTTCTTTTTCTCATCATCTTTTCTGCATTTTTGCAAAGCAATTTAGACAATGTTAAAACAAGATAATTTGATTCCTCACTCAATGAGTAAGTGTTTTTGCTGATATAGGATACTAACTGTGCATACCACATGTTAATAATTTGATTTTACGGGGGTGCATTTCATTTCAATCGGAAGTAATTACGATGTTAGTTGAGTAAATTTACAAGTCAGCAGAAACCCTGGACAATCAAAATGCTCAACCCTGTAACCTAAAATTGTTTAATACTTTTTCGGTGAATATTATGTTTGGGATGTACTGTAACACTAAATTATAAAAGCATTTGAAAAAAATAAATATATTGAATACTGACAAATTTTATGAAATACCAAATAAGGTATTTCATAAAAGCTTAAGGTTTTCATAAAATAAGGTTTTAGTAATTTAAAATATTATGTTACCTCAGCAGTAGAAAGGTCAATATTTTCCTTAACAACAACATTCAGATTAGATTGCAATTCTTGACATTCCCTTTGCTGGTTTTGAATACTAGCTTGTAAATCTGATTTTTCTTCAACTAAAGTATAGACTTGTTTTTGCAAATGTCTGTTACGGTGTGTTAACTCTTTATAAACTTTTGTTAATTTTTCATGATCTAATTGCACCTAAAATTAAGCAACAAACATAAATGATTCTAAGCATAAAAAATATACAGTAAATTTCTGAAAATCAGTATTATTTAAATCAATAATTCTAAAAATCAACTTAAGTGGGTCAAAACTGAGAGTTTAGAAACAACTATTATTAAAAAATACAATAAACTTTAAAAAAAAAAATAAGAATAAAGAGTGACAACTACACATGACTGATTAACATAGAAATCATATATTTAAAGTTAAGTTTAAAAAATAAGCTTTAGTTTTGCATTAACTTAAAATCATTTTTCTAGAGCTATGAGGGCGATTTGTAAATAAATTTTACAAATTTGCCTGGAGAAAAATACATATTTTTAACGAAGTATTTTTTGCAAGAAGCTAAAACTAACATTACTTAATTTAGAGTTGAGATACACACTTATCTAGAAATGGATGTTAAAATCTTAAGTTTTAGGCAAAAATGTGACTAAATTTTAACACAGCAAGGGATGCATTTGAACATTATTTTATAATAGTTACTCTTTAAAAATTGAGCAATTTAATTTGGTGTTAGATAATTGCAGTGAGAATGAGACAAGATTTACTGTTACAAAGGATATCTTCAGGCATGAGATTGCAAAAAAGAAAGAAAAAGGGAAAATAAAGGTGAATTAGAAACCAAACCGTAATTAAATTGACTGGAAGGTTTTTTTTTTTTTTGTGCATCTTTTAATATAAAGCTGTTATTTGAAATGATTGCAACTTTATCATGTTGTTTACTGTCTGACACGATCTTGTAGCATAAACGTATTAATTTATCATTTTATTAATAGTATATGCTTAGCTGCCAACACTTGCAATTTTGATGAACATTTTTCAAGTAGTAGTGATATTATTTCAGTAAAATAATTGTCAACTATTATTATACATATTGTTATTAAGCAGAAACCTCCTCATCTGGTTTAGTTCCTCCACATTGCCTTTTTTCTATCGTTATTTTTTCGTTTTGAATTAAAAAATTCTTCAGGCATTTTGAATTTGATCTTTGTACCGTATTTTTCGGCGGAAGAGCCGCGGCGCTATCGGAAAAAAAGTTGTTTTTTTTTCCTACATGAGGCGCGTCCGACAAAATATTTTTTAGTAGCAAAAAAAATTGTCAAGGAAAGTTATTTAAGATGAAATAATTTTCTGAGAGAGAGACTATTTAAAAAAATTAATAACGAAGTCGACAAAATATTCGCCTGTATCGCGATCAGCTGCAGAACATCGCCAATTCTTAGCAAACTTTCGGCAGCAGCCTGTAAGAAAATAAATAAACGAAATAATAATTTTAAAAAAACATCGTATAAGGAGAAAATTTAAAAGGTATGCATCTTGTATCCACCCCCAGCTTAAGGAAAAATCGCAAGCTAGAAATCTATTTAGCGCCTTGGCAATTGTAATTTGAGCGAACAGAAAAGGAAGAATTGGACCCTAAATCCGACACTCGCGGGACTGACGAAATGCAAAACTTCGGATCTCTTTCGGAAATTCCAATATGGCCCCCAAATATTACTATAATTCAATTCCACTGTTAATTTCAGAAAAACCAATAAATTTAGTCAAGTTTCGATCGTAGATTATGATGGGGTGAATTTAAAACTGGCCCATCTTAAGAGAAATTTTACTAATCATAATAATAATCTATATAATATAATCAAGAAGAAATAATCAGAATCCTATAAAAAAGAAATAATCGTTTCTTCTTTGGAGAGAGATCATAGTTCTCGTTTTTTCTTTTAGATAACATTTTTTTTTAACAAAAGACGTTTACCTCGCAAGAAGAAAAAAAAAGCTAACAGGGAACTACAAAAAAATTTTTTTTAACAATTAATGCTAAGAAAATAACAATGAATAACAACAAAAAACAAGCTAAAAACTAATAACGATAAAAAAAAAAACAAGCAAGCAACAATTAACAAGAAAAAATAAAAAGCGGCAAAATAAAAATAAATAATGAATCGAATAAAAAACCGCAATCATTTTGTTGTCCACATGGTAGCCCGGAAGCAGAATATTTTCAAATGTTCTGCAACAGGACTTATTAATATATACAAATGTTCTGCAAGGATTTCACAGCGAAAAAAAGTTAGCTTTACATTAAGATACCGTATTTTTCGGCGAAAGCGCCGCTTCGTCAGAAGCGCCGCACCTCGATAAAAATGAATTTTTTTTAAAAAAAAAGTTATAGTAAGCGCCGCAATGGCGCTGAACCGCGTATATCAGCATCCTTTCAGGAGAGACCTTTAAATTACCTTTTAGAATATCTGTATAATAAAAAATTACATTTTTTTATGCATTTCACAAAATAAAGTTTTAATTTCTAAATTATAATAAAAAATTTCTTTCTCAGCAAAAAAAAAGCAACAAAAAAAGTTTTCTCTTTCAGCAAAAAAAAGGAAAGAAAACAACAAAACTATATAAAATAAAGTTGTTCTTACTAGTTGGCACCGCGCCAAAAAACAGAAGAACAGCAAAAAAATATTTATATGTTCAGTAGCTGAATTAAGGCTGAACTGATTACAGGAATCCGTAAAACAATGCAATAAGAAAAATAAAATAAAAATTTATTAAAAGAAAGATTTTAAAATAAAAAGATTTTAAAATTTATTACCGTTAACAATTTGAGGAAAAACTAATACATAATAACGAAACAGCTAATAATAACGAAATAACTAATAATAACAAGAATAAGAAATAACTAAACAGGCCCCAAAAAAATTCTGAAGAAATTAGCGAACGGGAAATAAGTTTCACTTTCACAATCTTTGAGGGTGGAATTTTAGTGGGTAGAATGCCCTCTCCTTCAATGGAAATAACCCAATGT
>NC_092215.1:47348982-47430191 GCF_043381705.1 Parasteatoda tepidariorum | reverse complement strand
TTAGTTATTTCTTATTCTTGTTATTATTAGTTATTTCGTTATTATTAGCTGTTTCGTTATTATGTATTAGTTTTTCCTCAAATTGTTAACGGTAATAAATTTTAAAATCTTTCTTTTAATAAATTTTTATTTTATTTTTCTTATTACATTGTTTTACGGATTTCTGTAATCAGTTCAGCCTTAATTCAGCTACTGAACATATAAATATTTTTTTGCTGTTCTTCTGTTTTTTGGCACGGTGCCAACTGGTAAGAACAACTTTATTTTATTTAGTTTTGTTGTTTTCTTTTTTTTTGCTGAAAGAGAAAACTTTTTTTGTTGCTTTTTTTTTTGCTGAAAAAGAAATTTTTTATTATAATTCAGAAATTAAAACTTTACTTTATGAAATGCATAAAAAAATTTAATTTTTTATTATACAGATATTCTAAATGGTAATTTAAAGGTCTCTTCTAAAAGGATGCTGATATACGCGCTTTAGCGCCATTGCGGCGCTTACTATAAATTTTTTTAAAAAAATTTCATTTTTATCGAGGTGCGGCGCTTGCGACGAAAAATACGGTAGTTCACTTTAAATACAACTTGGCCATGAGTTATGATAATTGATCTGAAATCAACTTCAATTATTACCCAAATCCGATAACTGTTTTGTAAACTATTTTAATATTCACCGTTAAGCTAGGACCATGAATGCTGTCTAGAAATTTAGAAAAGAAACAACCTAGACTACCAAAGTGTGCTGACTTCAACTTATATAACTTCACAATGGATAGCAATAGTAAAAAGGGGGGTCAACAAGTATAACAACAAAGTGTTTTTAATAAAGTTTTATGAAAAAATAATGCTTTTATCAAAGAAATACATTTGAAACTAATAAATTTGATGTTACAAAAAACACTATGATTCTTTATTGCAAGTAACACTAGGATTCTTTGTTATTTTTACACTATCTCGTAAGCCATAGCTTTACTGTAAAATATTGATAAAAAGGCCTAGACTTGAGAAAATGCCCCCCTGTAGTTTCACACAAATACTGATTGCCAATCAGTATAAAAAAATTAAAAAACACCTTCAATTTCCTTACAACACAATTTAAAAGTTCTTACTTTAAGAATTTCCTTATGAATTTATTTCTAAAAAATAGTTATCCTGATGTTTAGAGTAGAGGATTAATGTTAGACCATAAATGAACAATGAGTGGGAGAGAAAGGAAGATGATTAATCAATCCTCTGCACACCTGGTCAACATTTCCTCCCATTTACATATAGGTCAAGATCACCTTAAATGGTATGTACACTCACTGGCAAGAAAGGGGACAATTTTATGGTGGGGTGGAAGAGTTGAATGTAAAAGATTGAGTTAAAAAAAAGGGGTCACTCCTAGAAGTGTCCTAAAGGGGGAAGAAAAATGTAAATAGAAAGAGAGTAGAATGAGATAAAGAGTAAAAGGGAATGATTGTTTCTTAGAATTGTTCTAAAAGCGCAAGAAAATCTGAATACTTTGGGGGTGGAGACTGAACATTCTGCGTGTTCATGAAGATTAGAATCAGTCATTATTAAGATTTTTGCAACAAGCATATGTTTGAAATAAGTTCTTACACTGTTTCTAAAAAATTGGAAGTCATCCGATGGCATAAGGAAAATGATTCCATAATAGACAGAAGTTCAAGGCAATTCGGCATTGACAAAAAAAGAAATAGAGAGTGGATTGCTAAAGAAGTTTTACGGGCTAACAATCATAGAGAACAAAAAAGAAAAAGATAAAAGTGTGGAAATTGATCACTGACAGAAAACCTTTATCTGAGGTATTAGATGATAACCTCTTCACATTTTTAGTAAAAGAAAGGAAAATGGCTTTGCTGCATTCAACAGAATGCTAGAAGAAGCTTTGAATATAGAAGCCAGTCTTCAACTATCAGATTTCAAGGCATCGTCGATGTACATAAAACAATGGAAAAAAAGGTACGGTATTTCGATGCAAAGAGGAACTAATGAAAGCCAGAAGTTGCCAGCTGATCACGTGGAAGCTGTAAATAGTTTCATTCCAGCTATCCATTCATTGAGGATGAAAAATGAGCACACACCACATAATATACGGAATTTGGATCAAACCATGGCGAGGTTTGATGAACCATACGCTTGGATAAATGATATTGTCAGAAAAAGCACCATAAGAATCTCTTACCGCGGGTGCATAAACAGTGAGGATTTACAGTTACACTAGGAGCAACTGCATCTGGACATAAACTCCCCGCATTTGTGATTTTAAAGTAACAGAAAGGATGCATCCCATCTTGCGTGCTAAAAGACATAAAAATTCCACACAGTGTTAAGGTTACCTGCTCTCTCGATGAATGGATGATGGCTAACCTAACGGGAAGTTGGCTAACCAGGATTTGGGGTCCAAATGAGGAAGACGTTCAGAGGTTAATTATCTTAGATCGGGCCTCAATTCATAGAACCTCAAGTCTCTCTGAAAAATTAAAAAACCTGGACACATATATAGTTTTGATTCCGGCAAGGTGCACAAGTCTTCTTCAGCCAGATGCTTCGTAGATGGTGCCCTTTAAAAGTACGTTGTGAAGAGAATGGGCGGTCTTCATTAGGAACAAACAAAAGAACCTTGCGTAGAATCTAAAAAGGCCAACTCGGCAAGATGTGTGGTTTTGTGTCAGTTGTTTAGGAAGCCATCGCCGAAGAGACGATTTCTAACTCTTTTAAGCATTGTGGTATACTGAGTTGGATATATCCAATGCATTAGATGGAAGCAAAGATGGGCTTTTAATTCCTGATTAGCGGAAGTTAATATAAATCTATAGATAATGATGTTACTGAGAAAATGAATGAAGAGTGTGTTGATCTTATTTTGGACGATGAATCTGATATTTCTTGCGATGGATTTTTCCGATTCTGACTAATATAACTAAATAAATTATATTTCTTTTAATAAAATATTTTGTTGACCATATTTTTGATTTTTTTACCTATTTGCATGTGCTGCAATCATAGCAAGATTCAAAAATAAAGAATTGTAGTAGAATTTAAGTTAGATTTACTAATAAAAGCTTATATTTACTTTCTTTTGCTATAATTACTTTCACTTTTTTTTGTGATTTATACTTAATAATACACAACCAAATATAGTTGGGTTTTTTTTACGGCGCCGAGCATTTTCTTTAGTATCGTTTATTCACTTTCCTCAACAATGCAGCGATTTTTGTCAGAATTGGGGGGGGGTGACTTCATAGGTATTTTTTTTTAGAGTATGTCAGTTGTTGATTTGATGTGGCACTTACACTCTCAGATCTCAAAGAAACTCATGGGTTCAAGTCCATCAAACAAGACGGCATAATGGCTGTACAGAGCAAGGTTTCAGTAATTCATCAGGCTGCTGCATAGAACATAACAGTCGATTAACAGGTAATAGAAGAGAGCTAGAAACGGACACTCAGTCGTATTCATACTGTGATATAATTTACATAAAATTGAAGGCAACAGCTAAACGTTTAAAATTAACAATTACTTGGAAATATAAATATAACCTAATTACCTACCATTACAGAAAACTATATATTAACTCCTTACTTATAAAATTCATTGCAACCACTCTGCCCCCCTGACAAGTCGACGTTCAACTACCAAAACAGGTATAAACAAAGATCCAAGTTGAAATTGTAAAAAAAATCCAGCCCCACACTAAAGTATTCTAGCAGAGTAAAGGATTAAAAAAAAAAGAATAGAAAATCAAGCTCAAAGCAGGCATGAAAGTAGACAAAAATAAAAAAAAGCTGAACTTTTACAATGCAGGTCACTGGAAGGAGCGGGGGGGGGGAGGGTTCTATATGATACTGTGAAATTGATGAGATAGTTTATAAGAGCAACTTTTAACTATGCCGGGAGATTTTTATTTAATATTTAAAGTGGCAGAAGCATTTAGGTAGTTAACTTTAAATTTTTCTTAAATATAATTTTAAAATTTTGACCACTACTATATTAAAGAAGATTAAGCAATTATAGGAAGGCACGACTATTAAATTACTTACTAATGAATCCCATCTTCACAGTAACTAATTCAAGAAAAAACTTACTTCTACTTCCTTCAAGAATCGTGGCACTGGATTTTAAAATAGCGTGAACATGAATCACGCTATTGGATTTCAAAATCATGTGAATATGAAACGCGATATTAGATTTTTAAATCGCGTGAATATGAATCGCGATTTTGGATTTTAAAATTGCGGGAATATGAAGCACGCGGTTGGATTTTAAAATCGCATGAATATTAATCGCGCTGTTAGATTTTAAAAACACAAGAATACAAATTACGATATTGAATTTTTAAATCGCGTATATAAGAAACACAATGCATAATTTTTAGATTATGTGAATACAAATTGCAATGATTAATTTTTAAATAGCCTAAAAATACGTAATTTACAACTGCGTGATAATGAATCGCAATATTGGATTTAAAAATGCGTAAATATGAATAGCGACGTTGGATTTTAAACACGCAGGGAATACAAATCGCGATATTGTGTTTTAAAAACGCTTAAATACAAATAGCGATATTGGATTTTTAAATTTAATGAATGGGAATTGCTAGCACTATTTTTTAATTGCGTAAAAAAATCGCAACGCGTAACTTTTAAATCAGTTAAATATGAAAATTGATGATTGATATTAAAATCGTCCGATTAAGAATCACGATTTTTACAGATTTCAGCGCAGTTCCTAATATTTAAAATTCGTTTACTTCTCAGTGACGTTTTCTTCTGAAGGTTCTGTAACGTTCTATTCGTTACCACCCGTTTTCTTCTGACGAACATTTTCTCAGGAGGCTACTGCAGGGGGGAAAAGTTCATTCCAAGGCTGACTATTGTTCGGCGGCATGGGTTTCTCTAATTGGACTCCCCCAAAATTTAGTTTTTGGAACATGGTCGGAAATTTCAAAAATTTGGAGAAAAAAAGTGGATATCCACTTTTTTGTGGAAGTCTTTCATCCCTACTCAAAAATGGTACATTTAACTTGGGCTAGATAGGGACAATTGACTCACCATAAAAATAAATAATTTCGGTGGGTTTTTTTTCATTTTAAAAGTCTAATAGTTTTAATAAATCAGCTTAATTTTGAAATTAAAGTCTCTATAATATTTATTTCACAAAAATTATAAAATTCCAGAATGCAAAAATACCACATTGCTTTTTTTTCTTAAACAATATCTTCTACATAATAATTTTTGAAAAAGAAACAAAACCTTTTCTAATTCATTGCTTCTTTCCAAAAGTTCTTTATCTTTAGATATCAGTTGTGCTCGATGTTGTTCCGCTAGCTCTTTTAGCTTTTGAACCACTACCAATTCTTCATCAGACATAAATACTAAAGGGAAAAAAGAAAAGAAAACAATTTAATAAATTTCCACTTACATACATAAATGCTATTATATGCTTACTAGTCAATAACTAGTGCTAAAACAAAATGTGTTATTTGTTGTTTACCTTAAAACCTTTTCTTGGGTAATGAATGATATCACATTTGAGGCCAAAATTGATGTGATGATGGTTTTTACCATTAGTTAGATAATAACAATGACAAATGATTTATAAGATTAGAAAAAAGTATAACCAAAACAAAAACAAAAAATTTATCATTAGCAATTTATAAAGCATATAAAAATACACATTTTAAAGAATATTGTATGCATTTGCTGATAATTTTATTTCATTTCAAAAATTAATTTGAGCCAATAGTACCTAATTAAAATAATGCTTAAAAAATCAGACACAAAATTTTTATTTCTTTATATATATATATATATACAGTAGAGTGCCAATAATCCGAACCCTTATTACCCGAACTATGTCCGAATTCGTTTTTTTTTTTCCTTCCTTTTTCGAAGTTTAGAATACTTTTTAACTTACAGACAATATTTCTAAATTTAGAAGAATAAATAATATCTACTACATCCGAAGACCATATTTAATTTACAACGTTTTTTAGCAGTTTTCTTATAGTAGCCATACATACATGTATTGTTATACGGTTAAACCTACATACCCCTTTAGCCAGCTTCAACTGAAAATTATCTTCCAAGAATGCGAGTTTTATTTTGACAGTCTATAATGGTTGAAATGCAGAAGGAGTTTATGAATAGATAAGTGGTGAAGTTCTACAATTGGGGAATGGGTAGTTGTCACTTATGGTTAATGATTAGTGGTTACAGTGCTTGGAATCTTAAATCTTGGAATAAAATTCTTAACAGAAAAACAAACGAAACTGAAGTTTCTGAACCAGCAGATGAAAAGATGCCAGGTTATACAGCAGAAGAAATAGAAGACTGGTGTCGAAACACTGATAATGACCCAGGATTTCAAATTTTAAATGACGATGAAAATTGTTGCTGAAATTTTGAATGAAAATCGGAACTCCACAGACCAAGAGGAAGAAGTAGGTGATCAAGTTCAAGATAGTGGAACTTCTCATATAGAAGCATGCAATTCATTAGATATTGCAATGAATTGGCTAGAACGTCAAAATGGTGTTGATCCAGTTCAGTTGATTCGCTTAAAAAGAATATGAGATATGGCTGCTCAAAAAAGAGCATCTTCTCTGAAACAAGTCTTTGCTGGATTTCCTTTGAAATGGAAAATAAAGAAAAATGGGGTAAAATCAGTAATTGACAAAAAAATATTAAAAAAGCTTAAATATGATACAAAATAATTCAAAATGAAAAAAAAAAGTTTTAAAAAAAATATTTAAAAATTGAAAGAAAAAAAATTTATAACGTTGCCAGAGCTATTTTAGATAGTACTACCAGTCCTAAGCCTAGAAAAAGTGTGAAGGGAAGTTAGTCCATAAATAATAATCATTTAAACTAGATTTTAAACAACTTCTCAACTATCCGCACTTTTCATTATCCGAAATTTGTTCGGTCCCGAGCAGTTCGGATATTCAGCTCTCTACTGTAAATCTTTTTTTGAGAATTTGGATTTTTAACTTTCTAAATATGGCAAATAAAGTTAAAGTAGTTTAGTTTAGGCACACAAAATGGTTACAAATGTAACACATTTGATGCTACTTATCTTCTAAATTAGAATGATATACCCTTACAAATAGTAGTTTTTCTCTTAAATAAAATAAAAAATTAGTTTGAAACCTTTGTATGAATCCATTTTGTGTTGTTTTTAGAGAATATAAATGAGAGAGATAAAGTTGAAACTTCTTGACAATGCTAACTGAATAAGAGTTAATGACTGTTTTAATCACTTTTTCTTTTTTTTTTAAGTGTTGTGCATTATGCTAGTAAAGGGGAAGTTGTCTATAGATATGGAGATTATGATGTATAATTCTTTAAAAAAAATGATGAACTTGGTTTTTCGAATCATAAATTTCTCTATTTTCCAGAAGAAAAAAAAAACATTTCTGAAATCTCAAAAGAAGAAATAGTTACCAAATTTCTATCACCAATAACTGGTAGAACTAAAAGAACTGTATCTCAGTGAGTATTTAAAGTTGACATGACATTTTTTTTTAAATGAAATATAAAACAAATATCAAATTGAATAATAAAGTAAAATGCATTGATTTGTGTTCAAAATGTCAGTATAGAGAAATGCTCAATTATAAATTAGTATTTTAATTAAAAAGCCTCATGATTTATTCTCTAATAAGGCTTAAATTTAAATTAATTTCTCTTTGGCTTACGTCATCATATCAATTTTACAACTCAACATTAAATAGATATTAGCACTTTTTCTAATGCATGCATACTTATATACAATTTGACATTATCTTTTCAATAACTCAATTTAAATTTACATTGAAAAAAATATTTTTATTCAAAATTTATACCCTTAAATATGCCTTATCAAGTTGTAATAAATTACTATTTATGAAGTTTTTTCAAGCTAACTCTGTATAATGGAGCTAGTGTGATTAAAAACAACCTTTTTTAAAAGAATTATTATCGTAAAATTAACTGAAACGTATTATGGTAACTTTGTAAGTTCAGATCGAAAACAAATTTGTAAGAAATGTCCATACTAGCCCTCTTTCACATATATAAGATAACACAAAGAAAACAAAAAAAGCACTGGGAAAACAAGAAAGGGAAAAAAAGTATTTCATTAAATAAAATAGAAATTATTACAAATATAACCTTATTTATATCTAAACATATAAAGATATTATTAAAAAAAACTGCAAATGTACAAATTTATTTGAAATGAAAAGTTTCTTGTGGCTAATATCAGTGTTATTTTAAGTTTATTACAATAAAAAAATGTGGAATTCCGGAGTGTGTGTCCCCGGAAAAAATATATTAATCATGAAGTTAAAGATGGTTTTCAAAAGAGAAGAAAATAGAAAAATAGGATATCTACAGTTCCTGAATCCCTGGTAGCTTAACATTTTACTTGAGGCTGGTACAACATGTGTACCAGTACTACCATACCAATCAGTATACCCAAGTGATATTGAACTAAAATTTTAAAAAAAATGAATTTACTTTTTCTTGAAAGTTTTAACTTATGAACCCTATAAAAGTACAGATACCAATAGATAATATTTTATACACAGATCATACATGAATATAATTTGGGAATTAATTAGCACTAAAGAACATTATGTAATACAAAAAGTACACCTTTGCAATCATTAGGTGCATGTTTCTCCTTTTCAGTTATAAGAACACTTAAACGCTTGTTTTCATTTTGAAGTTTTACAACCAGAGAATTTAAGTGATAAGTTTCCTTCCTCCAATTTTCTTCAATAATTTCTAGCTCCTAAAAATAATACATTTATTAAACATGAAATATTAAGGGTTATAAAGCATAAAGTAATAAAATAAGATGTATTAATAAGAAAACATAGAATAAAAGAGACAATTACTGGATGTTTTCAAGTTAAAAGCAAACAGGAACAAAGATTAGATCTTGTTTATTTCTAATTAGACAGTCAGTGCTAACTTATGAACCAACATCATAATATTTATCAAAACAGATAAATAAACAGAGCTGTGGGATTTATCCTCAATAAAAGAATTTTGTTTAAAAATTGCAATAATGTTAAATACTTATTTTTGAAGTAATTTTCGTAAAAAAAAAACAAGCTATATTTTAGTTACTTAACTGGAATAAACAATATTGCAAGTAATGTATAAGTAAATGTCATTTTCAGAAGCAAGTAAAAGTGTTTGAAACTAAACGGATTAGAATTCTGCAGCAAAATGCTAAAAAACTATCGTTTTCACATCACAGTTAGAAAATTTTTAACCTATAACATTCTACGAAATAATTTGATAAATATTTTTATCATTAATAATTACATATTTATGTATGCACATAACATAATCAGATATTTAACAATAAAATCATATTCATTTATGGTTTAAATATTAAATACGATAAGCAATTCTGTTTAAATGATATCCCTATATACACTCATGTCAGCATATGAATTTTACAACTCAACATCAAATAAATATTTGCAAGAACTTTTCTACTGCATGCATACTTAAATGCAATTTAATATTATTCTTTAATAAATATATTTAAATTTATGTAAAAAAATATTTTTATATAAAATTTATTTGGCTAAAAATATTTGCTGAATAGTCGATATTTACTATTCGGCCTACCTAAATAGTAGCCCAATATTCTTACATCTCTAATAATTAATTTCCTTTTTCCAAGTATTTTTTTTCAACTGAGTCCACTTATTAATAGTTCTTTGCAATGTTGTATTATGTTCTTCATTTTATGAGACTTTGAATGTTTTACTTCAAATGAAGAAAAAAAAAAAGCAAATTAAAAAACTATAAAGTAAATAAAATATCCTTGCAAAAATAAAAGCAAATGTCAAGACCAAATTTTTTTAGACCAAAAATTTCCGCGTGGCCATTTTTACTCATTTAAACATATTCCGTAAACCTGAGTAATAACAAATATTGAGAATCAGTTTTTAAAAAATTATACATTGAGATCAGACAATTATTGATGAACACTTTAATTTTATTTAATCTAATAAGATTCATAAATATTAAATAAAAGAAATTTTTGGAACTTGTTAAAATTTAAATTTAACTGCGGGTGTCATGACAATTTAATGAAACTAAAAATTTAAAATATCAGAAAGTCTCTCTTTATTTCTTATTAATATTATTGAAATATTTAAACAAAATACAAACAATTCAGTTGCTAAGGGATTTCAAAGTTTAAACTGAACTAACCTAAAATTAGAAAATATTATTTCTAGTCCAGCTGTCATTAGAGAAGCAGCAATTCAGGAATTGTTTTGGATTTCAACTGATATTCTAAATTATGGCTTTTTGCCAAATTCTAAGTTCAATATTCTTAACTTCATTTTTAATTACAGATTTTTTTTTGCAAAAGATACCGTAGATAGAAACAGATTCAGTCAATAACAAAGATCTTTAATTAAAATTGAGGCTATTTTGGTCTAATTTTTTTTAACAAACTCAATTTTTCTTAAACTGGAAAATTTATTTCTAAATTCTTTGTCTACAAAAAAAATCTTATTCATATTGAATACACATAATATAATGTATTTTAGAAAACCCTGAACAGTTCAAGTATTATGTGTATGCATATTACCTACACATAATTTATTTTATAGACAATTAACATATAATTTAGGAACATGCTTTTTTTTTAATCACATACTTTATTTTTTTCATGGATTTAGTTCCTTTGTTCCTCATAATTTTGTTTGGAAAAATCAGATTGCTGAAACATGTTTTGCTTCTTAAAATTTTGTATAAAAAGTTATTAAGTTAAATTGATAATTTATAAAGCAATGAGGTGATAATTTCAAAGTACAATTTGGCTTGATAATTGCAAATAATAAAAGTGAAAAATTCCACTTGGTGGGTATAAAAATGGGTTTTTTCATGTCCCAATCCAAAAAAAAATAGTGTTTTTCTTTCGGGGGGAGGGAGCACTTTTGTGAACATTGGTGCTTAAAGAACAGAATAATTCTTCTACTTGTTTTTTATCATCATGATTCATTAAAAATAAAAATTTCAGACACAATTCCAAAAAGTGGCAAACCTACACAAAACTCTGGTAACTTATTTTGTTTATCTTTTCCGCAAAAGCACTATAGAATGTTATATGAATTGCACACATGTGCTTGCAAAAAACAAGTAATATTGTCATTATCTTAAATTAACAGAATAAAATAACTAAAAAAAATTTTGATATTCCTATTTATTCACAATAATTGCAAATTGTATGAAAATTATCTTTTAGAAAGGGAATATTTCCACACAATGATCTAACAGATGTAGAAACAGCCATCCATATCTAGATACCTATTTCTATATCTATAATGGCCAAATGGATTTAAAACTTGCATTTAAAAAATAAATTAAAAAAATATGTAAAGGTTTCTCAGGCTACAAGTTACACCTTTCCAATTGATTGGAAGTTACCAAGACTAGGCGATTATTGTGCTGCAGATCACGATACTAAAATCTTTCCTTTAGGAGGAAAAAAAGTAAAACATAACGTAATCATATATTATAGAAAAATGAGATTTTGTGAAAGATTCATTTTAGAGTTCATAATTTAGCGTAAGTTATGTTTGATTAACTTCCCTAATGAGCTAGTGATTAAGCAATACAAAGAAATTTTGTAAAAGATCTTTTTTTGGAAACTTAGGGTTAACAGATCATCTCTTTATGGTTAGTTTTTGTTGACATTCTATATCGAAGCGTGAACCTGTCGCCTAATCGGTTCTTGTACTTTAAATAAATTGAATTAGTAGAGTGGTTTCATTTTAAAGTTTATAATTTAGTGTAAGTTATGTTTGATTAACTTCCTAAATGAGCTAGTGATTAAGCAATACAAAGAAATTTTGTAAAAGATCTTTTTTCGAGACTTAGGGTTAAGAGATCATCTCTTTATGGTTAGTTTTTGTTGACATTCCGTATCGAAACGTGAGCCTGTCAACTAATCGGTTCTTGTACTTTATATATATTGAATAATAGTACAGTGGTTTGAGCAGAGGATGGAAATGTTGCTCTTTCAGTTCTTATTTTGGGGATTAATTTCTTTCTTTATATTATTTTTAATTTTTTGGGCTCCCTTGTGCGGTTGTCTCTAAGACGTAGTAGTGACAGTAGATTTCACACTACACACCTGATCAAGTTTATTCCTGAATTCAGCTCGTTCCAATTTTTCGTACTCAAGCTGCTCAACTCGAGCTTTAATTTCTAGTAATTCACTTTGAAGTCTATCAACTATAACAGTGCTCGATTCTAAATATTCAAGAGTCACTATAACTTTGGTCATTAGATTACGAATATTTTCAGTTCCACAGGCGTCAATCAATTTTTCAAATTCTTTACCAATATCTGCTGCAAGATCGTATACATCTCCTACAAATAAGGGTGAATCTACATTTTTAGCCATGTAATTGAGAAAAGTAATTTATAAATATACGATGCAAATTAAATACTAAGATCATAGCGATCAGCATAAAGACATTATGTACAAGTTTAAATAGCTTGACGCTTACTGTGTATGCAAACTTATGAATGACTATACCATCTGTTGAACCCGACATCTGGTGTTAAATAATTATACTATCGATCATAAATTCGCTTCGCGCATGCGTGAGCAGTTCGTCTTGCTCGTAGAGGTTAGTAGGGCTGGTATTCATAATGGAGCATTTTCACTGCATGCAATTTGCATATGCTATCACGCATGCAATTCGCGCATGCGTGAGAAGTTCGTCTTGCTTGTAGTTCTTAAAAATTCGTACGGAGATCTAGAAGAGCATTCACACGGCATACGAAAAAAAACCGCACATATGAATTCTAAGATCCCAGCGAGAAACTGATTTGTGAGGTTTTCGCAGGTAAATGTATTTCACCAATCACATCTGTGAATTTTTTGCACGCAATGTGAATGGCCCAGAAGGCACTCGCAAGCAGTGCGAATGGTTCATTAAGGGTTTTTCTCACTAATTCGATATCGATGAAGGAAGAACGAAAACCATAGGCGTATCGTTGAATAGGAGGTTTAGGGAACCATTTGCCACCCCCAAAGAAATATTTTTTTCTCTACACTTCAGAATTTTTTTTAAAGTTATCATTTTTTTTTCAGCTTCAAAAACTCCAAAATCAGTACCTCTGGGGTACTGGGTTGGAGATAGATCGTGCTCTGGCTCAAGTCAAGATTACAATTTGCGTATGCGTGGTAAATGTGTGAATGTGTCTTCCATGTAAAATGGGATGTCATCAGGGCCGGATTAACCTATAGGCACAGTAGGCACGTGCCTAGGGCCTACGAAAAACTTGGGAGAAAAAAATTTGTTGACAAAAATAATTTAGCTTTAAAAACAACAAGTGTATTTTGCACAAAAATATGAAGAAACATATAAAAATATAATATTTTTCGGTAATAAATTATTTTTCAGAATCTTATGATCTAATATATTACTTTTTCGCAATTTTTGGATTCAACGAAATCTTGCATTAGCTGTCGAATTCCAAGACTACGCAAAATTTCGTATTCAATAGACATAAGTGCGAGCGATGCTAAACGATCATTGTTGAACGCAAATAATTTTTTATCAATTTTAATCTGGAGAAAGATCTTTCTCCTTCTGCATTTTATCCAAGAATCGACAAATATATTCTTAATGCAATGTGAAAGTTAGGAAAAGTATTCACAAGTTTATCTTTAACATTGTTATCGATCGAACTAATCATAATGGTATTATCGATATTTACTGCAATATCGGCAGTATGTCGGTATTGCAGATAAAGTTCGATAAACAAATTTGTAAAATAAAATCCATATTAATAAAAATGCAAAAAAAAATATGCAAGAAAATTTTAGCATATATTTTGAAAAGAGGGGAGGAGTGGGGGAAATCTGCCGTATTTCATAAGATATTAATGTTATTATGTAATTCTGAGAAGTTTGGAGTGAAAATTTGTTTTAGTTATTTTGTTATTTATTATTAAAAAAGGTGACATGGTTGCTAGATTTTGAATAACTCGCTTTTTTGGCAGTCTTGATTTGGCCTCTTTCCATTTGTTTATTACTGTTTGTTCGTGTTGCAAGCTGTGCACCATCTTACGTTAGTGTTAACACTTTTAGTATTGTAAACAGTATTGTTAGCATTGTAAACATAAGTAATAAGTAATCAAATGCATTGTTTGCAAGAATCTCAAAACACAATGATGCCAAATGGCTTTAAAATGCAACTGAAACAGTAACCCGGAAATTTAGGCAGTCCCGAGCTTGCAGCGCTCCCTAGTGTAGAAAACACCATCCATTGTGCAGCTCTAGAGCGATGTAAATAAAAAAGTACCAAGTCCCAAAACAACCTAGAGCTATTTTTTTAATTTAAAAATTTAAAAGCCTTAAAAATCAGAATTTTTCGATAGTTTATATATAACTGAACAAAAATATTTTAAGATTTTAAGAAAATATTTCAAGATAAGTATTATAAAGCATATTTTCTCCCTTTCTGTTTCTTTTTTTGTCATACGTATTTATTTATTATTTTTTTTTTGTCATACGTGCAAAACATGTAATTATTAAAAAACTTCAGTGCCTCTAATAATTTGATATAGATATTACAATATAATAATATGATAAATATTCTGTATTTTTATAATATATCATCTAATTTATCAAATTGTCAAATTTATATGATATATCGTCTAATTTAACAAATTACAACCGTAACAAGTGCAGTAACGTAAACAAGTGCAAACCGGTTTCAGTCACATAAAAACAATAAAGCTGTATAGTATCACCCTATAATTGGGATTTTACATAGAATCTTATAGAGTGTCTAATAATTTGGCCAGGGACTGTAGGTCCTTCTTTCCCTAGAGGTCCCGACTCAAAATTTTCCTCTCAACTATGAAAAACGCCATTTTACGATTAAATATTGCTAGAAAGATCTACCTAATAGTGAAATTTCTCACTCGATTATTTACTAAGCATACTATTTTTTCGAAAAAGGATTATAAATTTTTTTTGTTTTGTTTGTTTTTGTTTTTTGTTTCTTGTGATTTGTTAGATTATCTACAATAATGTTGTTGTTTTATAAGTCACAAAAAGAGTATTAAGATACCGAACATGGTTTCCTTTGTTTTCTCAATATTATTTACAGCTACGTTTGAGGGTTACACATTTGGCTGTCATTTTAATTATTTTTCATAATGTTTTGGTTCAAAAGAGTTATTATCTATTTTGGTTATAGACATTGTTCTCCTTTGTTTTCTAGTTATTATTAATAGCTGTATTGAAGGGGTCATTTGGCGGACTCTTTAATGATTTTTAAACAATTTTAGCTTAAAACAGAACTTTTATATTAATAATCAAGTCAAAGGATAGGTGTAAAAAATTTTAAGAATATAAGCATATGCTAAAAAACAATTATAAAAGTTTTTTTTATTTATTTTTATTTTTAAAAAAAGAAGTATTTCGTCCTTATCACTATTGGCGATCGAAATGGGCTGCAGGTGGCGTAGAGCAGAACTCTTTTCCTATGGCAACACTTCACATGCTTTCCCCATTAGCGTGTGGAAAGTCATAGAGGAAGGAAGCACGTTAGTTTCTCTCTTGATTTTCATATAGATCAAAATCTTTTAACTTGAAAAACTATATGGAACTGAAAACTACATTAAACATAGTTCTAAAGAAAAGTATCGTTGAAATTTTAAAGAATATTTTTATTAAATAAAAAGGAAAAATATTAAGAAAAGGAAAAATATTGTAGTACATTCCTATACAACTGAAAAGAGGAGGAAAGGGAAGGGAGAAGGGCTAAAGGCATGAAACCGGTCTCTCCCCAGATGGCGTATTCGAGTGTTGCGATCGCGAATATAGATAGCACAGATGTCGCAATAATCGATGATGAGGCAAATATGACGTAAGGCGGGTTAAAAAATTCTTTGTAGTCTATATTTAACGTATAGTATTGTCTCTTTCTTTAATATGCATTGCTCTGCTGTGTTTTCTTATTATTATTCACAGTTGCTCAGGATGATGAGTTGAACCGGGGTTCGATCCCGGTCATGATGAGTTGAACCGGGGTTCGATCCCGGTCATGGCTGGTCGATACGAATTCCGCATCCGGTTTGCACCGACCACAGTGCTGACGTGAAATATCCTCAATGGTAGACGGATCATGGGTTAGAGTCCCCTTGCTGTCAGGCTAACCGTGGGAGGTTCTCGTGATCTTCCTCTCCATGTAACGCAAATGCGAATTAGTTCCATCAAAAAGTCCTCCACGAAGTCAAATTTCTCCCAATACTTGATCCAGGAGTTCCCTTCTCTTCTGGATTGGGTTCAAAATGACAAGGCTACGGAGTTGAACATAAGTAGTCGTAAACCCAAAAAATTGGGTCGGCTGTTCAACGACGGTAAATAAAAAAATAAAATATTATTCACAGTTGAGCTTGAGAAGGTAATTTGGACATCATGCTAATTACTTTTTTAATATTTTTTTTGTTTTAAAATTTTTTTAATATTAATATCAAAACAAATGTTGCTAAAATCAATGATGATGCAATTATGATATGAAGCGGGTAATAAAATCTTGTGCATCTATATTTAATTTATACTATACTCTATTTCGGTTATAGGCATTGCTCAGTGTTTTTGTCTAATTATTATTAATAGATGATTTTGGGACAGTTTCTGTGGACACTTCAATTATTTTTAATAATTTTTTGGTTCAAAGGAGAACTTTGATTTTAATATCAGATCAAAGAAAAGGTGCCAAATTTTCTAAAAACACGTAAATATGCTAAAAAATATTTATAAAATGTTTTTAAAACTATTTTTATTGTCCTTGTCACTCTATGTATGCTCTCTTTTATTTTTTAATGACTATCAATAGCTGCTTTTGAGAGACCATTTGGGGGACAATTTAATGATTTTTTATAATTTACTGGTTCAAAAGAAAATTTTGATATTAATATCAAGTCAAAGGATAGATGTCAAAATTTCTAAAAACATAAACATATGCTAAAAAACATTTATAAATCGTTTAAAAAAATATTTATTTTGTCCTTGTCACTTTATAGAGTGAACATAGATGTCGCTAAAATCGATAATGATACAAATATGATATGGAGCGGGATAAGAAATTCTTTGTAACCTAGATTTGGTGTATACTATTATCTATTTTGATTATTTTCATTGCTCTCCTCTTTTTTCTAATTAATATTAATAGCTGCTTTTGATTGAGCATTTTGGCAGACAATTTAATTATTTTTTAAAATTATTTGATACAAAGGAGATCTTTGATATTAATATCAAATCAAAAGATAGGTGTCAAAATTTCGAAAACCATACTACATATGCTAAAAAATATTCTTAAATTTTTTTAATTTTGTTTTTGTAAGTCTATATAGTTAGCACTGGTGTCGCTAAAATCGATGATTATGCAAATATGATATGGGGGCTAAAAAAATTCAGTGTAGCCCAGAATTAATGTTTACTATTTTCTTTTTCTGTAATAGACATTTCTTTGCTTTGTTTTCTAATTACTATTAATAGCTGCCTTTGAGGGGGACATTTCCTAGACAATTTAATGATTTCTTATAATTTATTGGTTCAAAATAGAACTTTGATAATAATATCAAGTCAAATTATAGGTGTCAAAATTTCTAAGAACGTATAGATATGTTAAAAAATATTTATAAAGCATTTTTAAAAAAAATTATTTTGTCCTTGTCACTCCATATAGTTAGCACAGATCCTACTAAAATTGATGATGATACAAATATGATATGAAGCGGATATCAAAATTCTGTGTAAACTACATTTAATGCATTGTCTATTTCTTTAATAGGCATTGCTCTCTTTTGTTTTCTAAGTGTTATGAATACTTGCCTTTGAGTGGGCCATTTGGCTGACATTTTGATTATTTTTTTTAAATTTTTGATTCAATGGCGAGCGCTTTCATATTAATATCCTGTCAAAGGATAGGTGTAAAAATTTCTGAAAACATATATATATATATATATTTAAATGACAAATTGCTGACTGTGGGTACGCTCAATGTTTTGCNTATATATATATGCTGTATAAGATTTATAAAACATTTTTAAGAGCTATGGGGGCTCAGTAAAGGCTGGTCAATACGAATTCCTCATCCGGCTTGCACCGACCACAGTGCTGACGTAAAATAATATCCTCCGTGGTAGACGGATCATGCCGTGAGGCTAGCCGTGGGAGGTTTTCGTGGTTTTCTTCTACATGTAACGCAAATGCTGGTTACTTCCATCAAAATGTCCTCCACGAAGGCAAATATCTCCCAATACTTAATCCAGGAGTTCCCTTGTCTTCTGGATTGGGTTCGAAATTACAAGGCTTTGGAGTAGAACATTGGTAGATCAGTAGAACATTAGTAGAACAAAAAAATTGGGTCGGCTGTTAAACGATGGTAAAATTAGTGCATCCTTGTTCTATATATAGTGAAAATAGGTATCTCTAAAATCTATGATGATGCAAATATGGTACGAAAATATGGCTTTATGATGCAAATATGGCTTTTGTTTTTTTAAATTATTATTAATAGCTACTTTTGAGTGGGAAATTTAGCGGACACTTTAATTATTTTTTTTAATTTTTTGGTTCGAAGGAGAGCTTTGATATTAACATCAAGTCTTAGGATAGGTGTAAAAATTTCTAAAAACCTGCACAGATGCTATCAAATATAAAGAAAGAGTTTTTTGAAAAAAATTTATTTTGTCCTTGTTACTCTATATAGTTAGCACACTTGTCGCTAAAATTCGATGATTATACAAATATGACTAAATTGATGCAAATATGATTTTAAAAAAATTGATTCAAATATGAGATGAAGCTGGTTAAAAAAATCTGTGTAGCCTAGATTTGATGTATACTATTGTCTATTTCGGTTATAGGCATTGCTCTCCTTTGTTTTCTAAATATAATTAGTAACTGCTTTTGAGTGGACCATTTAGCAGACACTTTAATTATTTTTTTAAATTTTTTGGCTCGAAGGAGAGCGTTGATATTAAAATCAAGTCATATGATTGGTGTCAAAATTTCTAAAGATGTATTTATATATATGCTAAAAATTTTCCTAATTTTTAAATTTTTTAAAATTTTTTTCATTATCCCTCTATATAGTTAGCAAAGGTGTCGCTAAAATCGTTGCTGATGCAAATAGGATATGAGGCGTTTTGCGAAAATTCTGTGTGATCTAGATTTTATGTATACTATTGTCTATTTTGTTCTTAGGCATTGCTCTCCTTTCTTTTCTAATTATTATTAATAGCTGCATTTGAGGGGGCCATTCGGAGGCCACTTTATTGGTTTTTTAAAAAAAAACTTCAAAAAAAAAAAAAAAAAAAACTTGATATTAATATCAAGTCAAGGGATAGGTATCAAAATTTCTAATAACATACACTTATGCTAAACAATATTAAGAAAGAGTTTTTTTAATGAAAATATTTTGTCCTTGTCCTTCCATATAGTTAACACACTTGTCGTTAAATTCGATGATTATGCGAATATGACATGGTGAGGGTTAAAAAAATTCTTTGTTGTCTATATTTAATGTATAGTATTGTTTATTTCTTTAGTATGCATTGCTCTTTTTTATTTTCTAATTATTATTAACAGTTGCATTTGAGGGGGTCATTTTGCGGACATTTTAATTATTTTTTCTAATTTTTTGGTTCAGAAGAGAAATTTGATAATAATATCAAGTCAAAGGATAGGTGTCAAAACTTCTAAAAACATTGACATATGCCAAAAAAATACTTATGAAACGTTTTTAAAAGAAAAATTATTTTGTACTTGTCACACTATATTGTTTCCGCAGGTCTTGCTAAAATCGATGGTAATGCAAGTATGTTATGAGGCGTGTTAAAAAATTCATTGCAGGCTACATTTAATGTATAGTATTGTCTATTTCTTTAATAGGCATTGCTTTCCTTTGTTTTCGAATTATTATTAACAGCTGAGTCGTAGTGGATCAGGAGATAAGGCGTTCACCTTCCACCGAGATGAACCGGATTAGAATCCCAGCATAGGCTGGTCGATACGAATTCCGCAACCGGCTCGCACAGACCACAGTGTAATTATTTTTTATAATTTTCTGGTTCAAATGAGAAATGATATGTGCCAAAATTTCTAAAACCATGTACATATGCTAATACTGTTGATAAAGCGTTTAATTTTTTTCTTAAATTTTGCTTTGTCATTCTAAATAATGAACATAAATGTCGCTAAAATCGATAATGATTCATGTATGACATGAGGCGGGTAAAAAAATTCTGTGTAGTCAATATTTAATGTATACTACTGTTTTTTTTTCGATTATAGGCATTGCTCTCCTTTGGATTTTAATTATTATTACTTGCTGCTTTTGAGGTTCCATTTGGTAGACACTTTATTAGTAATAATTTTGTTCTTTCTTTTTTCCCCCGCAAGAATTGCATGCGAATGAGAAGTTGATTGGAGAGTTCTTCAGGGATAAATATTTTCCACCAATCTGGTTTTCACTCGCATGCGAAACAATTGCATGCAGTGAGAATGCTCCACTTCATGTAGTTTCTAACCCTTTGCATGTATCAGTTACTACTTTTCTTTTGACGGCTAATCACCGAAGTCAAGCATCACTGGCTACGGTCAGTGTGCGGGTGGGTGACCACTTGGATCAGCCTGCGTAGGGACCGAGGGTGTGCGGTATTGGTCCTCGTTAAACTGTTCTACCGCAAAGTGCTCGACTTCGCGTGAAGGTCATCGGGATACCGAAGCAGGGGTGCATCCCCTCTGCAGTGGATCAAAATTGTGATGGCATGTCTTCGGATCATCCTCAGGGATGTTTCCCAGACCGTCGCCAATAGCCCATTGCGCAGCTCCAGTGCGACGTAAATGAACAACAACAACATCTTTTGACAGTAATCAGAGTTGCGTGAATCGTATCCAGAGAGAAAGGTAGCAGTGTGAATCAATGCTTTTGCTTATTTTTTTCATCCAAACGATTTTGTGAATTCTTGAGCAGTAGTGTGAGTTGTGTTTGTTGTAAAGTTTATTACTCCTGCATTCTTTCTGGCAATTTCTTTTTTCCAAGGTAAACAGCACTAACTTATCAAAATTACTGCTATAGTTAATACATGTTGAAAGATATTTTAAAAGCAGATAACCCGTTCTCCTCGACTTCCCTTGCAAAAACTTTGAATGCATTGGCACTGAACAACTACTTGCATCGCCACTGTACAACTAGGTACTTAAAGTTACTTAATACTTAAAGTTACGACTTCAAAAAACTATGATTTTTAAAACTGCTCATCAGAATGACCTCATTGCAATGGAATTTTGTTTGGAGAAGGAAAAAAGCTCCAAAATCTGTCGATAGAGGGCACTTTCAGGGTATTGTCTGAGGAGAGACCAAAAATGGATTCCTTGCCCGCAGCAATGTTGTTAGCCTAAAAGAAGCAAAAAAGCTCAGGGGTTTACTAAAAAATTTATTCGCGAAAAGACGAGAATACGTGTTTGCAGCGATAACTGCCAAACTGCCAAAGTAGAAAAAAAAGAGCTTCATAGAACAAATATCTAACTGATGATTAAAACATAAGTTGTTCGATATTCCTCTTGCCTTGTTCCGCTACTAATTGGAAGTACAAAACTGCACGCTTCTTAACAGATTGGTGGGTACTGATCGGTACTGATGCAATGGATGTGGTGGGTGATGCTTGCCTTCAAGTCGGCTAGATTCTTAATCCGCCTGCTGTAAACAACATTCTTCAGGTACCACCAAAGCCAGAACTCACACGGTTTTAAGTCGGCTATCTATTACGTCACGATTGTTCTGCTAAAATCAGGATATTCTGACAAGTAGTTTTTAATTTGATTTGATTTGATTTGTTCATTTACGTCGCACTAGAGCTGCACAATGGGCTATTGACGACGGTCTGGGAAACATCCTTGAGGATGATCCGAAGACATGCCATCACAATTTTGATCCTCTGCAGAGGGGATGCACCCCCGCTTCGGTAGCCCGACGACCTGCAAGCGAAGTCGAGCACTTTACGGTAGAACAGTTTAACGAGGACCAATACCGCACTCCCTCGGTCCTTACGCAGACTGATCCATGTGGTCACCCACCCGCACACGAACCGTAGCCAGTGATACTTGACTTCGGTGATCTGCTGGGAACCGTGTCTGGGAACCGAATCTGCTGGGAACTTGATTTTTAAAACTTATTTCTTATCTCGCTAATCAGATTATCATCCTCACCTCATGTGATTTTGCGTACTTGAATTATATAGGCGATTAAAATGGGCTACAGGTGGCGTAGAGCCGAATTCTCTACATATGGCAACACTTCGCATGCTTTCACCATTAGCACGTGAAGAGACATGGGAGAAGGAATTACTTAATTTCTGTTTTGATTTTCAAATGGACTAAAAACTTTTAAGTTACGAAACAATATGGAACTGAAATCTATATTGAATATAGTTCCAAAAGAAAGCTTCGTGGAAATGTTAAAAAATATTTGCGACAATTAAATACGAAAAACATTAAGAAAGGAAAAAATATCGTAGTACATTCCTATATAACTGAGAAGAGGAAGAAAGGAAAATGCCAAGTCATGGTTCGATAATGTTTTTGCTTTGACTGATCCGTAAGCATTGAGATTTGTCCTCAACAGAGTTTGGTCCCGTTTAGGACCATTCTTATTGCATGCGAAGCAATCTGATAATATGAATTCGATAATTCGAACTGTGTTGGTGGAATTTTCGTGGGTTAATATATTTCAGATTTCACCAATCAGATTCTTGCTCGCATCTCCGAGTTAGTGTACGTGAATTTTCTGCATTCAATGTGAACGGTACCTATGCTTGAACCATGTACAATTGGTAAATTGAATGCTGCAAGATTGATTCCTGAAGTTAAGGACCGTTCGCTACATCATACTGCCTTAGCCACGCTTGCGCATGCTTAGGAATTACATGTAAAAGGAACGTCTTGCGCATAAGCCAATCGCATTTACTCACATTCGTATACGCAAATCTCATGCAGCGAGAATGCTCCATAAAGAGCCAATCTCATTGCGTGCGAAAAGAGTGTGTGAATTCGGTGATTGCGTGAGAACGTGATTGGCTAATTTTTCATGGCAAAATATATTTCACCAATCAGGTTCAATCCCACACTACCAAATTCGCAACCATGAATTGCAAACCGTAAAGAATTTGGAATGGTCTTTGAGATAAATTTGGTTATTTACAGAATGTATTAGTGTTTAGATTGAGTGGCTGTTCATTTTGAAAAGTTGCATTATGTGCGCTGCTACTGCTTATACATTTTTGATATACGTGAACTAAAGCCACCACGCTATCTTAAATACCGTTTACACTGCTGCCAATTTCCTTCACGCGTGTGAATATTTCGAAACTACTCACAAAGGAGAATTCATACTGCGATTACACGAGACGAGCTCGCGAATGTTTAGTAACTAGAAATAAAACGTACAGCTAGAGTACAGCATGAATGAATAGTATTGATGCATGGTCGGTTATGTGAACCGTATGCAGTGAGAATGCAAATGCACGAACTGCATAAGCGTGTAATAATGAACATGAATCAGATGAATTGAAATTGACATCTTAACACGAACTTTTCTTTCAAATTAAATTTAAAACAAAATGTTTTATTTTCAAATTTGTTGACTATTATCAGATATTACAATATTGCGATCTGCTTAATAATTTTTATTTCTTATTACTTATGGATTTGCTTGGAACTAGGTTCCCCTTATTCAGAAGATATAAAAAAAAAGCTTAATTTTCAAAACTTTTTTGTTAGAAATTTCAACATTATCTAAATTTTCAGTTTTTATGACGTCTTTAGATTAAATAAGCACTATAAATGCTTTAATAACTTTCGATTATTTGCACTTATAATTACGTCCCACATTTGATTTATTGTAAGACATAGTTCTCCGTAGATCAACGAAATCAAGCATCGCTGACTGTGGTTAATGTATAGGTGGGTAACCAATTTGATCGGTCTGTGAAGAGAGAGAGAGGGTGTGCGGTATCAGTCCTCGTTAAACTGTTCTTCCTTAAAGTGTTCGGCTTCGTGCTCAAGTCATCGGGATCCCAGAGTGTGGGAGTCATTCACTCCGTAGTGGATCAAAATTGTGATGTCATGTCCTGTTCTTTTCAGTGATGTTTGCTAGGCTGTCGCAAGTTGCCCATTGTGTGACGTAAATACAGTACTTCTAGTATTACCGTATTTTGATAATTTCAGCACTGGATTTACTTAAATACACTACTAGAATATGGTAGACCCCCTTCGTTTTCAATGTAAATATTTGCTTCAGCTTGAGGCACATTTCGAAGCAAGGAAAGGCGATCAACCCGTTCTGTTTCGTATCAAGTCCTGCTTGGAGAGGAACAAGCAGGCTTCAAAACCGGTATTTGTTTAGATTTCAGACGAAGTTGAAGAAAATATTTGTGCTTTGGCTGTAAGCTCAGCTAACAGTTACTACGTTACGTCACAAAATGAAGATGACTAATCGTGTATTAAAAATCATCAAACCGTCCTTTGTTTGCCTTTTCAGCTTTAAGGAACCATTCTCACTGCATTTGTTTCTCTTTCACTTGTGTGTGACTGTTTCAATGTTATATGTAAGAGAAAATGCGTCCCGCAGTGGATTGATCGTTAAGACACGGTTCCCAGCAGATCACCGAAGTCAAGCATCACTGGCTACGGTCAGTGTGCGGGTGGGTGACCACTTGGATCAGTCTGCGTAGGGACCGAGGGTGTGCGGTAAGGGTCCTCGCTAAACTGTGCTACCGTAAAGTGCTCGACTTCGCGCGCAGGTCGTCGGGCTGCCGAAGCGGGGGTGCCATCCCCTCCACAGAGGATCAAAATTGTGATGGCATGTCTTCGGATCATCCTCCGGGATGTTTCCCAGACCGTCGCCAATAGCCCATTGTGCAGCTCTAGTGCGACGTAAATTAACAACAACAATAAGAGAAAATGCTAGTGCATGCGTGAATGGCATGTGCGTGCTATCGTATACTCGAAAAGGATGCAGTGAGAATGCTCTCTAAGCTCTAAATTTTTTCGGCTGAAATGTATTGTTTAATTATGCCTCGTTTCTACCGGCAGGAATGACATTTTCTTACTTTAAAAAATATGCATGCATGATTTTCTGTAGCAGAAAGGCATTAAAAGATTTTAAAAACTAATAGAAAAGCATTTCTGATGTATAATAACTAAATACTTTCTGGCAGAACTTTCAAGTAACTTTGTTTTGAACACTTGTTATAAACAGTGATTAAATAAAAAAGAACAGAAACAATTGATAATGGAAGGTTTTATTGAATATTTGCACTGGATCATACATTTCTTGACATCGGACATTTATAATTTATCATTGACAAGTACTTAGCACTATTTTCAACACTGAGGCAAAATCTGATGTTGTGTTTAAAGAATGAAAGCTCTAAATATTACCAATAAAAATAAAGAAGCATTGTTTTGAAAAATATATATTAAAGATGGCCTTTACGGAACATCCGGTATGTTTCATTCTTAATTTAGATTAAACTGAGATTATGCTTTTTTCTTCTTCTTTTTTTTGAGAATAAACAATATCTGAGATTGTTGGTGAGTAAATAATAAGTGAGACTGTTGGATGATATTTTGAAATTTTATAGCAAAGGAAAAAAATAATAATATCTTGTTTAAAAATATTTGAAATACTAAAGAATTAAATATTCACATAAATTACTTGAACTTATTATTTTATTCTGCGCTGTTATTTGTTTCTACAAAAATATATTAAGCATTCTTTTGCCAGTTCATATGAATGTATTAGTCTAGTTTAATTTCAGAATAAAAATGAAAAATTAGTGATGATTTTAAATCATTATCAGATTTTGTCTCTATAGAGCAATAAAAAAAGGCATGGTAAGTAGAATAATTGTTTTTATTCCATGGGTATATGAAGTGAAAACATTATTAATTAAGGCTTATATTGCAGTTACAAATATTGCCATTTATATCACATTCAGAATTATATAAATAATTTTTATGAAATTTGCTAATTTTATGTCATGCACTCTTAATTTTCATGTTTTTGACAATTATTTTTAATCTGCAGGCAGTGGTTCAAGAGAATGAAATGCGTTCAACTTTTGAAGGTACCAAGCACATATCCGTAAATATTAAGAAAAATATCGATCCGACTTACAAAATCGTTCTGCATGCAATCGAAGGTATCAAGCAAATATCGACATTAGATGTTAAGATAAATTTCAGTTTAACTAACATAATCTTAACTAAATAACGTACCTCCCCAATTTTTATATAAACACCGAAAATTTGTGTAGCTTTTAATCCAATATAACACAAATTGATGAATGAAAATACAGCCGAACCCCATAATAGTGTACTGTCTGCAGACCTAGAAATAAGTCCTCTATAAATGGTGATTCACTATATCCAGTTTCTTTGAAAAATTACTTTTTAGCGAATAAGAATTGTACTGTTAGAAATAGTGATAACGATAGTACATAACTCATTATTAACTGATTAAGTAGATAATAAATCTGATATTCAAGTAAAAAACTGTAATTTTTATATTATTAATGGAAATTAATGATTTTTGATTGACTGCAAATCAATTTTGACTTCATCAATTTTTGCATCAGCAATTAGCAAAGAATCAATTATTCTTTAGTCACGATTTTATTCAGAAAAAAAATGAAATTCGGAATATTTCATACATATTTTCTTTCGGCGTTGAAAGTTGCCAAAATTTCTTGCCACTTAAGAATTTTTTTGACCTAGCTTAAAAACAAGAAGCTTGCGAGAATAAGATTTGACAGAAAGTATAGAAACGCTATAATTTGTAATCACAACTCCTGCAAATTTAAAGTTGGAGAAATGATTATAAAAAATGAGGAAATGAAATTCGCGTTCTTTTTAAACGATCTACCACTTTTTTCTGCTATCCACGATAAGTGTATAAAATAACGTCAGTTAAATGGGATTTCAAAAGAGAACACTAAAAATACAACCGAGAGTTTAACGTATCTCAGGTACATTGTAGTGGGGTTCGACACAAAAAAAACTAATTATTGGCGACTGAAATTTTGTTAGACACATAAAACTAGATCCTATTTGAACTAGGATTCAAACCTAGTTGCAACTTGTACTTTAATTTAGGTTTAGTTTAAAGTTTCGTCTTCAAAGTCATTTTTTTGTAAACTCGGTGGTGCAAGCTGATATTTGACCCCATTTGTCTAATAATTAGTATAATTATTTATCTAAACCACTGTAGATTTTAGATACATTATTTAGATTTATTTATGTGCCAATCCTCTATTGAATCTTACTTGAATAGTTTTCGTTAAAGAAAAAGGATATTGTAAGAGTTTTGTGTTTTGACATAAAACTGTAAAATAGTCATAAAAAACGTTAAATTCATATTGGAATTTTTCTTGTTTAATTATATTTTCATTAAAAAACCAAACGTACTATACACATCAATCAATTCACCAAATTACTAAAGTTAAGTAAATTGTTAAAGTTTCTTGAAAATGTGGTCTGTCACTGTGCTTGGTGTCCTTAACGTTAAATATCCTTTGAAGAAAATTAAGAATAAGAAAGAAGATAATAATTAACTTGTTTTCAAACTACAAAAATCATTTGAATGCATTTCTTTCCTATGATCATTGAATGCATCTCTAAGTTCTCTTGAATAAATTTTTTGACAGATTACCTATTTAAGGATTGACAAGGGAGCAATCCACGCTGTTCAACAAGTAAAGACCAGCAAAGTAAACCAATGGCTCCTTGCTACACAATCTATATGTTTATGTACCAAATCAAAGTTCAATATACACTCCAACGTTACTTTTAAAGTAAAGTTGAAGATAATTTATAAGACATTAAATAAAACAGAAGTAATTTATAGAAAGACTGAGTATACAAGTAATTGGAAAATCAGCATCAACATAGCTAGCATAGCTAAGAAATAGTTACTAATGCTTTAAAAATGATATTATATCGGACACAGCTAAATGGAATTTTCGATCACTAGGCCATTGAAATATTTGTACTGGCAATCTGAATTAGACCGACGGTTTTCAAAACTTTATTACAGGAAAGCGTTTAAGTTAAAAATATATGTAAAAAAAGAAAGAAAAAACAATTCTTGCAATGAATTCTTGAGACAAAACATAAATTGTTCCTCTCTGATTTCCTAACTTTAGTTCAAAGTTTTTTTCTATAGATGGTAACACTATAAATCAAAGAAAAATAACTTAAATCACATTACAACAGAAAAAGTCACAATATGTGATTTCCGTTGATGGTGGATATTTCGAAAATATTGTTATGTGATTTTTATTCAACGAAAAATTTAAAAAAAATGTGATGTGGTTTTTAAATACATTTAAATTTTTCTTACATGCTTATTTTCTGCAGCGACATCTGACAAAAAAATGTTGAACTAAAATCGGGCAGAAACGTGAAAGAATTGTTTTTCTGATTCGAGCTTTTTGAAGTCTAATTTAGTACACCCTTAAATAGAATTTATATGACAGTTTAGTTTAAATTCTTTTATTGCAAAGTAATGTATGAAAATGTAGTTCTAATGAAAGCTGATGTGTCTTTTCACTTACCTTGATATGTAGTTCTAAATTCATTCTTAACACTTTGCCGACTAATCGGGGAAATTCCCCTGTTTAAAATAGTTGTAGTTGTCAAAAAAAAAAAAAAAAAAAAAAAAAAAAAAAANCAAGACCCTGTCTCAAAAAAAAAAAAAAAAGAAAAAACTGTGGTAGCTAGCTTATAATCAGGCACAATTCGACAAAGTGTTAAAGCGAATGACGAAATAATTTGTGTCTTAATGAGTAAAGTATTGCTAAAACTTTAAGAAAAGAATGTAATAAGATGGTACTGCTTTTATTTAGTTGCAATCTCAACTTATTATAATAAAATGATACTTACCGTCAGCTTCTATTCTTAAACAACTCTAAATATGAAGCCATCGTAACTTACTTAATGTAGTGTGAGTATATTTGAATTGATTCTCTTCGAATTAAAAATTTGATTGAAATTACGAGTTATAATTAAAAAACCATATTAGAAAGTTCTCATTTCAATGATAAACAAAGGCTGGTCCCATATACAATTTAGTATTCCGTAATCACCGCTTATATTATAGAATTTTAGAATCCTCTTCAACAAATGAAGTAGGAGGAAGTCGCAAATTGATGTATATGTTAGGAAAGAATTTTTTTTATTTTTAATCAAATTACTACAGTGGAAGACGAGGGTTGAAATTATCAAAACCTTTTCGATTGAGAAACGGAAAGGATTTAACATCCAAGTTTTATCACATAATCAAAATGGTTTTGATGTCTTCTCACTATTGATTCATTTCTTCCTCGCTCATATATTAATTTGTGTCATTCGAAAAAAGTATATAAGTAAAATTTAGGGCAACGTGACATCAAATTATCCAAGAGCCTTTCTTAATTATCTATTACGTTAATTGCTGATAGTATCAACAACATACATTCAAAAGACTTTTTTGACATAAATTTACATAATCATTTAAATTGGAGCCTTTGTACTGAATGTTTTTTACTCATGAAAATCAAAGCTTCCATTTATTTACGTGTTAAATGAGAGATAATTATTATTCACGAAGAGAAATTGATTGTCTAATTCGTGAAACAAAAACCAGCAGTTCGTATATAAAGGGTGTACCATATTGACCACTCTTTTCATATATTTTCTAAATTTTTGTCAAAAATAAAGTTAAGAAAGTATACACATTAAGAATTACTTAAGCGAGGGAAAAACAAAAACGCTATTGAAATTTGACAAATCACTGAGATGTGATTTGTCAAAGCGTGCATACTTTTTGTCTTATTTTTGACAAGGATTAATGTACGAAGAACGGTCATGGTACAATATCCTGTTTATATACACACACATACACATAATTGTACGGAGAAAAAAAGTATGGTCAAAACTACCACAATATGGTAAAATTTACCGTGTTTCTGCTCCCTGGGATTACCGAGAATATCAATAATTTTTTACCTGAACGCTTAGATAATGATTTTGGTAAAATTTACAATAAAATATGGTCTTATAATGAGTGAAAAAATTTGGTAAATGAAATAAAATTTGATAATTTTGTCATGATACATTGGAGCGTGGCATAAAAGAGCCATTTATTCGGTTACCTTACTTTTCAGTTTTGTATTTTTTACTAAATGTTTGGTTATAAGAACTATAATTGTGAAAACCAGAATTTCCGGTAAATCGTTACCACATAATTGAAAAATAACCACGTGAATAGTTTAAATACCATATATATTGGCTTTATTAACCAGAATTATGTATTTTTCGCCAGAAATGTTATACAGAATGGTAATTTTACCAGAATTTTTCTCTCCCTTTGATGATTATGCAGTGTTGTGTCTGAAGTGTTTTGGAAATTTTTTTTAGTAAAATATTATTGCGATTTTTATTGCGAAATTTTATTGCGTGCAATTACAGTTTTTGTCACACGATTAAAGGTTTGTGGCGCCCCATAATTTTTGACATAAAAGTGAGAAGCAATATATGTGATACAATTTTTGATTTTTTTAAGCTCTTTCGAAAAGAAAATTTAAAAAAAAAGAGCTTCAGTTAGAGTGCCTTAAACTATCTTCTTGAAAATAATCGACTGAAACTGATAAAAAAAAATGATTGAACTATTTAAAAAAGTAAATTGAGTTATTTTCATTGATAAAATAGAAGGAGTTGGCTAAAGATAAACAAATTTAACCTAACAGTAATGTATAATGTACTTATAATTGTTATAATAACAGTTGAATAATCTCTAAAAGACATTAATTCATATGATGTCAGATCCTTCGATAAACACATTAAATACAGTTAATTTTATAAAACTTACTTGCTTCACAGATAAGTTTAAAGTGCTATATGTTGAAATTGAAATAATTTTTAAATGCACTTCCAAGAAGTACATGAGATTTTTTTGTTGTATGAAATTATTTCACTTGGCTTTGACACTTCAAGGAGTAGGACACGTGATTTTAAGTTATATAAATTAATTAATATCACCTTGATCTTCAACACTTCACTTTAGCTTCGTTGAATTTTCAATAAAATTTAAATTTCTGAAATAATCGCTGTTTCAATATAATTGTTGAAATTAAAAATTAGTTTTTTATTTTATTCAGGTATTTGTCAAATAATAAATCATAAGTCACGTTTATTAAACTTCGACTTTTTTCGATCTTTTTTCTCAAAGTTAATTGAATTATGACGAGAATTTCTATACAATACAAATACAATACAAGAAAATGATTTTATATACAAGTGTGATTTCATAAGAAATCTATATACATTCAGTCTTTAGGAAGACTGACAGTGTACCAGACACTGCTTATATAACAGAAATATTATTAATTGAGAAAATTCATTACATTGCTTTCTCTTAAAAAGTAAACTGATTAGGTAATAACTAAACCAATTTGTTTTACAGACCTTGACCAAATTATTAGACGCAATATAGGATTCTATGTAAAATCTTCGTTATTAGGTGATACTATACAGCTTTATTGTTTTTACACGGCTGAAACCAGTTTGCACTTGTTTACGTTCGTGTATCGATTGGTTAACATTGTAATGCAATACGTTAAAAATAAATACAAATAGGAAGTGTGTTAAAAATCTCCTGATTAAAAACCTATTACATGTATGTTTAAATATAAAAATATTGCATATAAACTCATGCAAAACATGTAATTATTAAAAAACTTCAGTGCGTCTAATAATTTGATCTAGATATTACGATATAATAATGTGATAAATATTCTATATTTTTATAATATATCGTCTAATTTATCCAATCGTCGAATTTATATTATATATCGCCAAATTTAACCAATTGATACACTAACGTAAGCAAGTGCAAACCGGTTTCAGTGGCGTAAAAACAATAAAGTTGTATAGTATCACCTGATAATTAGGATTTTGCGTAGAATCTTATAGTGCGTCTAATAATTTGGTCAGAGACTGCATGTTCTTTTAAAAAAGGAAATGCCTTTGTTAATATAACCGAACCATTCTTAACCTAAAAAATTGGTTTTATTGTATTTTCTGGGAAGTAAACAACTTGGCAATGGTTAAATCAATGTGTTTTATGTTTTTTTTTAAAGAAAGGAAAAATCACTGCTCGTATAACCTAGACGTTATTAACCGAGAAAATCGGTTTTATTATTTTCCCTAGAAAGTAAGCAACTTCGGATAATTTAAATTAATTTTTCTATATCCTTTTTAAACAAGAAAAAACTACTGCTCGTTTAATCGAAACGTTATTAACTGAGTACTTTGTTAATATAACCGAACCATTCCTAACCTAGAAAATTGGTTTTACGATATTTTCTGGAAAGTAAACAACTTGTCAATAGTTAAACTAAAGTGTTTTATATAATTTTTTAAGAAAAGAAAAATCACTGCGTGTTATTAACTGAGAAAATCGGTTTTATTATTTTCCCGAGAAAGTAAGCAACTTCGTATAATTTAAATTAATTTGTTTTATATCCTTTTTGAACAAGACAAAACTACTGCTCGTTTAATTGAAACATTATTAACTGAATACTTTGTTCGAACCATTCTTAACCTAGAAAACTGGTTTTACTATATTTTCTGGAAAGTAAACAATTTGTCAATAGTTAAACTAATGTGTTTTATATCATTTTTTATGAAAAGAAAAATCACTCCGTGTTATTGACTGAGAAAATCGGTTTTATTATTTTCCCTAGAAAGTAAGCAACTTCGTATAATTTAAATTAATTTGTTTTATATCCTTTTTAAACAAGACAAAACTACTGCTCGTTTAGTTGAAACATTATTAACTGACAACAGAACAAACTGTTCGACTGCGCGAGAAAACATGGAGGACTATTCAAAGCAATCTAAAGTTTTATTCCGATATCAAACAGACTTTGGGTTTTATACATCCTTCTTCTTCAATTATGCTTTGTCAGATTTCGATAGCATCTTTTTTTCTCTCTTAAGTATTAATTTGTGCCCTCTAATGTGTCCTTCCCTGTTGACAATAAACTTAAACATACATATTAAGGGCAGTTTTTACCGAATACCCTGTATAATATTATGACAGAGATATTTCTTCGTGAAAATATTTACACGTCTCATAACTCGAGTTCACTATTGAAACAAACGCATTTTAAACTGGATTACTTTCTATTACTTTATTTACATTGATTAATAACAGATGCGAATGTATTATTGCGGAAATTTTTTACTCAACGCATGTCTAAGGAATAAAGAAAGTAATGGGGCTTTATACAATGCCTAATAAGGCACTTTATGACATTTTTCAAAAATATTAATCAATGTGTTTCATTTTTTTAGGATCGCAACATTTCTATACAGTTTGAGAAAAACCACTGCAACTTAAAAAAGCAGCACCATCAATATTTGCTACAAAATCTATAGTTTTTCTTACTTGAAATTATCCTCATGTAAAAGTTAGACATTATAGAGTTATAAGAAAAAATTATTTTTTAGGAATGGTAGTTTAATTTTAATTGAAACATAATTATGATGTTTATTAATGTAAAGAAGAAAAAAAAAGAAATACTATTAATAATTTTTGATTTAATGATGAGATGTTCTGGAATTTGCATGGGAAGATTTGCTAATTAATGAATTCAATTTTAACTCAAAAATGTGTGTTTGAATCTGAAAACATCATTTGTATTAGCATATTTTGGGTCTATTTCTATAATCATTAAGGTTGCATCATAGAACATGAAAATACCATCGGTAAATTAAAAGTTATTTTTTTGCTTTTTTATCGATTTTTTTCATTTGAGCTTTGCAATAATATTATGAAATAAGTTTTACAAAAATGTTTTAATTGTTACTAAATATGACTTAGAAGAAAGTCAAAAGCACGATTTAAAAATGTACGTAAGGGGCTACGTGCGTAAATAGATCTTGTAAAATGTTTCCAATAGCATCAGTTTGTTTTTTCGAATTACGGTATTCATTGTATTTTTCAATGACAGCTTTTAAACTCAATTTTTTTAAAATTTGCCTAAAATTGCAACATCATATTGTTAAATAAACATTTTTCAAACTAATTTATTTGGAATGAAGATTTTTAAATTTTAGGAGCTCAAACTAGGAGTTTCAAAACACAAATCTTAATTGAAGCTTTAATAAAAAAACATGATAAAATTAGAAAAAAATATTTTTCAAAAACTTTCCATTAATAAACGTTGAGTAGCAATTTTTGTCAGAAACTAAAAAAAGCGAAAAATTATCAAGAGAAAAAAATTATAAAGAATAATTATACCGACTTAATATCTTGAATTTCTTTGGGTAAAAACACATCATTAATGTGATTCATTTGAATAAATTTTCTTTAGGTACAAACTGTGCACGCTGTATCAAGTAACATCAGGTGTTGCAGTAACTATTAGGAATTTTTTACTACTATTTTATAAAAGTTACTTAAATTATTTTTTTAAATGGTGAATTATTTCAATCAAAACTCAAAATAGATGAGACTTACTTAATTTTCCCATAACTCCTTTTTTTTAATGACATATTTTTTTCAACATTTAGACTGTATAAGCAAATAAAATGACTGTGAAATTTGGAATATACTTTAGACGTGTAACTTTTTTCAGGAAATTATTAAAATACACCCTTTCCTTAATTTTAAAGATTTACTATAATTTTATAAATATATTTATAATTCCAATGGCAAATAAAGAGCAGAAAGCAAAATAAAGTTAGTATATTTTTATTCAAAGCGAATGAAAATTTTTCTTTTCAAAGTTTCCAATTGCTTAAAAATAAAGGTTATACATATTTTTACAATTTTTAAATGTCTCATAAAAAATTTGTAATTTTTCCTCTTGCTTCCATCTTCCCTAAAACTGTTTTTATGGAAAATATTAGCGAATTTCTGAAATTTTTAAATACCGTAAGTCGAAAAAAATTTTTGCGATTCACATGAGTAAAAATAATTGTAATGAAAAATTTAGTTGAGAGAAAACAAATATATTTAAAATTGCTATTCTTCTATAAGCTTCAAACTTATTCATTTACTTGATACAAATTCAAATACTTCTATTTCTAAAAGTTTTGAGAAAGAAATTTTTAAAATGTGTTCCCAATGTTGTCATCTAAGACGTCTCTAAAATGTTGTTACAAACTTTCAAATAGGCAAATATTAGCAGATATTTTTAGAGAAATTTTGTTAGGTGCTCACCTGATTTAAAGAATTTTTTCTACAAGGAGTTTTCAAATCTATTACAAAGTTAGCTTCATAAGAAATCTTCTAGAGCAGTGATTCTAAACCACTGTGCCGCATCACTTTTGTGTGCAGCCAAATTTTAGAAATGGTATAGTAAAAATTATAATATTTTTTTTGCTACGAAAAATGCTTAAATTAAAGAAAAGTACATACATATAATATTATATAGATAATATTATATATATAAACTTCATATAATTTTTCCACGTTTAAGCGGTGTGAACATCTTTGTCGGCGATAGTTCTGTCTCTGACAATTTTAAAACATTAAAATAAGTAGGAAATTAAATGGCTATTAAAATTATTAATTAACAAAAGAAAGCAAGCTGAATATTATCAACTTATAAGAGGAAATAAAAGCTAAAAATTAAGAGCTATGCAATTAATTGTTATAAAACAAATTAAAAAAGGATAACTGACAAAAAAAGCAAGCTAACAATTAATAATTAGCAGAAAAACAAGTAAACTAAGAATCACAAAAATAACAAAAATGTAAAAAAAAAAACTAACAATTAATAATTATAAAAAAAAGCTAACAATTAATAACAAGCAAAAAAAAACAAAAACAGTTAATAACTAATAAAAAACAGAAGAACTATTAAGCGATGCGAAGGAAAGAAGGCAAAATAAGAACTGCATAAGTAGAAAGAGCAAATTAATCCCTTGATAAACCTACTGTTGTTTTTGTAGAACATATTATTTTACTTTACATTCAAAACTATTTTCGTAAACTATTTTGCACAGTGTTATTATAGGTAATTAAACAACTTTTAATCTTATTTTTTTTCTTTGTGTGTAGCGACAAAAAAATGGATGAGAATCACTGTTCTAGAGCCTCCTACTGTGCCAACAACGTGTCCTGGTATCAGAAATACATAGCACCTTATGGTGCAAATTTCTCTTGAACATAACGAACCATAAAATGGGGTTACTTTGGGACATGTGAGATTGCTTTGGGACACTCGCGGTTTCTAAAGTTAAATAACTTTCAGCGATTGTGCTAATTTTTTCAAAATTTTAGTCACTTTCTGGAACATTATTAGGTTCTAAAACAGCTGCCATTTCTGCGATGACTTATTTGCCGACCTGCAAACATTCCTGTTTGATTGTGTTTCCTTTGCTGTCTGTTATAAACTTTATCAAGTCTCATCTGAAGTACATAGTATTTATAGTACTATTATCAATAAGCTAAATTACCATTCTGATTCCTAGTATATTGAACCTATTTCATTTATAAATAATAACAAATGCAAACTTTTAGGTATTTTAGTGTATTTCATATGTCCTGATAATTAAGAATATTGTATTTTGGGAGGTGACTTAGGGATAATTTTTGGATAAGAGGTGGTCAGTAATGAGAATAGAAATCATGACTTTGAAGATAAATTGATGAGGGCATCGTTTGTTCTGACGTCACAATTCCAGGCGAAAAATTGAAATTAACGAAATAGCCCTGGTCTATTTAAACAGAAAAAGAAATACGTAATGAGCTACTGTATTGTTGCTCAGTATTTCAGCAAAGTGTATCTTTTTATGATGCTTCGCATCAGATTTCTTTAAGACTCTGAAGAGCAATATATATATATNATATATTATATATATATATATATATATATATATATATATATTAATATAAGTGTCTAAAAGTAACCCCACTCTACGGTATTTATCTAGTACGACATTTGTACACATGATGTCTCATAAATTTATTCAACGACATCCCCTACTCTTTTATCTCAGCTACCACTTTTCCCTGATCGGTTTCGGTCATGGGTTACTATGCAGTTCGCAATCCTCATAATGTACCCTACCAACTCATAAAGTTTGTTACAACATTTTTGAGAAACCATGCATAAAAAGGTACTCCGCAAAAAAAGATTTTTGAAGAATTATGGTAAAAAGTACCGGTGCTCAGGAGACCAGTATTTTTTACCGTAAAATTTTACTGAACAGTAAATCAGATATGCCGTAATTTTTACAGTAATATTTACTAAATCACTGCAATTCAGTAAATATCAATCTGAAAATTATGGTATAAAATAAAATTATTGACAAACTGGGTACTTTTAACTGTGATTTTTCAGGAATTCTTCTTGTTGTGTAGTTGTAATGGAGGGAAAAACTGTTCAGAACTATTCAAAACTTTTCACATGGATACTACATGGAGTAGTTTTTACTTCACGTAGGTCTTTAAAATGCTCTTTTCTACAATATGACTGCATAATGAATAGAAAATGTCTTCGAATTTAATATTAAAATTAAATTCATCAAAAGTCACGAATACAGTAAAAATTCAACTAAGAAAAGTTTTAACTTTGCGCTTTGCTTAAATCTAAACAACAAGAGAATACTACAAATAATGCCCCTTAAACACGCACTATAGGCTTAGATTTAGAAACTTTCTTGATATTTGCAAAATAGATTAAGAGAGAGCGATACACAGGGATGCAGAGGAAAATTTCAACCAAGTTACAATAAAAAAAGTTAATTGACTGATAAGTTAAAGAGAACAAGCTTAAACAAGATAATCTAACATATGAAAGTAGATAATAAATATGTGTGGTACGGTAATAGAGAAATTCAAGATGCTGTAAAATGTAGAAATATATTTCCAAATATTTGGAAAGAATGAGATAATAGAAAGGGTATAACTTTTTAAAATATAAAATGATTTCCCAGAAATCTAGTCAGTGGTTGAGAAGTATTATTAAATGATTTTAGATGAGGAAAAATCCAGATATCGAAAGTGATGGAAGGTCATTTAATGTCTTGATTCTGAACATATCCTTGATAATCATTAATTAAAGTTTAAGGGACCGTTTACTGGTTCAATAAGTTTGTTCCTTTACTCTATTCATCAAACAACTTTTTTCTTGTTGTAACTTGTTTGTATTTTCTTCAACATTTCTGTGTCTCTTATCTTATGTTTCGACATGGAGAAGGTTCTTTATTATAAATACGAACTTATAGAATGTCCGTTTATACGGGATTATGTGTTTTCTTTTCCTGTTTTTTAGTTTTATGCAATAAAAATATCTATCGGAGTGGATAAATATTATACTTGCTAGTAAATTTTGAATTTATTGGCTGAAATTCTTCAACGGATGCGAATAGGCTACGTATAGAGATCGCAATTTAAGCATAGCTTTGGCATTCATCTACACGTGATAAATGTATAAGTTTCAACTTATTCTTTTCGAAAAAATGCCGGCTTAAGTGAATTGAGTAAAAATAGTGTCCCCGTAATCATTCATACAGATTTTATTGATAGGAAAACTAATACCAAAATTTTTGTTGTTTAAGGGCATTAATCATCTCATTATTAAAGGGAATCGTCATATTATTAATAAAATGAATTAACGTAGCCTTACATTGATGAAAAATCCAGAAATAATTACTTATTGCTGACATAAATTGTTTTTAAGACACAAGGAAACAAGATCATTCTTGAAATGTTTATTTTTATGAACGTGATACATACTTTGTGAAATAATTTTTTAAGTTTGTTTATTGAATTTAGGTTTCTTTGGAAGCAAATTATTTGTTCGTTTAAGTAGTCTTAATTTTTAGATCAGAGAAAATGGAAAAATATTTTGAAACTCGGTGATTTATAAGTTAATGTCAAAATCTTATATGGAAATCCAGAAGAGTAATTATTTGTGTAAAGAAGAAATTATTGAAGAGTTATTGTGTATTTTTTAGCGTAAATCCAATTAAGAAATCCAACCTATTGCGTATCATTTATTTAGAAAATTCTCCACTATCAAATTAAGCTGCAAAACTTTTTATCTTCTTTAAAATTTAGTCGATACTTCGTGCTTTGTTTAAAAAGAAATTAGAAATCTCATTTGCTGGATATTTTTTATCTAGGGACTTTTTCATCTGTGTATAGACTTGCAAACAAATCAACTTATTTAAATCAGAATAATAATTCTGTTTACTTACAGTTTTATTTTAATATTTTATATGATAATTCATTTAATTGCAATGATTCAGCAATTATGAAGTGATTTTTATTTTCAGCATTTATACAATAATTATTATTTTCAGCAGATTATTATTTTCAGATTATTAGATTATTATTATTAGATTATTTAGACAGATTATTAGATTATTATTATTAGATTATTTAGACAAATTATTGTATTATTATTATGTAATTAATATAATTTTCAGCAATTATAGGATAATTATTATTTTCAGAAATTTTGATATGATTGTAATTTTCAGTAATTTTGCAGTGATCATTAAATTCAGCAATACTCAATAATTATTGTCTTTAGCGTTTTTGTTTATTATTTCAATAATTATTCAATTATTATTTATTACCTTATTTGCATAACTTGGAATTATTTGATAGAATTTAAAAAAAAATCTGATTTAAAATGACATAATTTTAAGTTTTATTTTAACCTTTAAACTATTAATTATTTTAACCCTCAGCTTTAAATAAGAGCAGAAAATGTGATTTTTAATTTGAAATATGTAGCTAAGAAGAAAGTAAACTAAAAAATTCCGATAAAATAGTTTTTGAAAAAAAAAATCAACTAATTAAAGTATTAAATGTTCATAATAGCAATTAAAATGTTCATTACAGCAAAAAAATGATAAATTTTAATTTTTTGCATACTGTAGGATATTTTTATAGTGATTTTGGGAAGAATCCATCACGCTCATGTAATGTGTCTTTCTAAATGGTTGCTTGAACCAAATTTTTTGAAATCAAATACTCAGATTTCCGATCCAATTCTACTTTTAAATAGTTTTGTAAAGGCATGCAAGCACAATCTTTCATTTTTTTAAGTGTTGAAATTGTTGTACTGGACATTGGATCTAAGAAATGTAAGACGAGATATATGTAACGATATCATACTCTATAAAAAGTCTTTGTTGTATATAAGAAGAGGGATTTCAATTTTTTTCTTTTTATTCCTCAAAATTTAAAATTGTCTGATTGAAAGTTGGTAAAGAAAGACTAACAAATTGTTCTTTCAGAATTTTAATGAATTGTAAAAAAATATTAAAAAAAAAAGACATTCATTGACTTGTGTAAGTTAAAATGTCGATTATCTTTTAGGGAAAAAATATTACGTTTCAAGATTGGCAAATTAAAAATCATCGAAGTTCTAAGTTTTGAAAATGTCTCGAAAAATTTTGTTTCAGATCATTTATAATTTGGAATGAAATATATCGTATATGAAGCATTTTGGAGTATATACTTTTTTCCCAAACGATAGTTGCATTTTGTTTCGTTACAATAAAGATTAAATTTTTTTCCTATTTTGTTTAATCTCTAACAATTAAAACATTCTTTAATAGTCTGTAAAAATCTAAGTAAAAGTAAAAATCTCTAATAGTTAAAACATTCTGGCTTCTAGGGTTGAGTTTCACTAAATACCACATTATAGGGAAAAAATAAAGTGAGTGATTATTGAAATATTTTAACGAGCAGTGTCTTAACTCAAAGGACATTTTCATTAAGAAAGTTTTCTATAGCAACAATATTTCTAGAAGTTAGAACAAATTTATTAGGTGCGGAAGCTATTAAGGGACAATAAGAAATGTAAAAAAAATGAATGATAACATTTTTTGAAATGAGATATTAAAATGAAATTAAAAAATAATATTCCCAATATTTTAATGCTTCCAAATAAAGTATTGAGAACTTTAATTTTGCTTCCAAATTAAATACAGTGAAAATGTTCTGAGAACTAAATAATTTTTTATTGTTTCTAAATAAAGCATTGGGAATATTATTTTTTCTCAAGTACTTTGCAAAGTATTTGAGAACCAAAAGTAATATTGTTTAATGGTCATTATTCCCAATAAAAATATCGAGAAGGATATTGTATTTCTGATATTTGTATGAGGCGACAATAAAAATGAAGAAAAAAGTTTTATTGAAATAGCTATGTGAGTCAAACATGAAAAGGGAAACGAACTCGACATTTACAATTTACACAACTCAATAATAAGCAACTTATTTGAAAAGTCATCATAAATAATTCAATTTACACAAAAATTATATCAATTGCCCTGGGCACTAAATGTTACGTACCTTTATATCCCTTCCTTGACCGAACCAGATGACCGACAAAATATAGAAAAAATGCAGCTTCTTCATGCAAATAGTTTACAATTATAATATATAAATATGACATTGCTTACTTAGCTCTCTTTTCATCTTTTCTTCAATTTATTACATATTTTTAAAGCAGAAATAAAATACTAGATGATATTACTAACATCATTTGTATTCATAGGTTTAACACGGTGCTTGAAAGAAATGGCTGACTAGGCTAGTGGAAATTTTATCATTTTAGTTTTCCTTTTATTTATTTGAAGAAAAAAAAAAAACATGCTAACTAAAAGTGTTTAGTGACATTCACAAATGTGTTAAATTTCTTTCAATTTTTCTAAAGCTTTTCTTCAAGAACCGTGGTAATCCTGATTATGTTATATGCAAGAACAAATAAATTATCTTTTAAATGCACTAATTTTCATCCTATTACGTAGTTATGGCGAAAATTTAGATACATGTTTTTGCTCAGTCAAATTCAGAATTTCTCATTATTTATTTCACAGAATATAAAGAGTTTCAAGAACTTAATTGATTAATTTGAGATAAACAAGAATAATAGTCGAAAAAATTGTGAATGATTTTCTGAGAACTAATTTCTCTTTTGCTGCCTAAAAACATGGGGGTTTCACAAAAAGAAACAAATAAAAATAAATAAATAAATAAATAGTAGGTTCAATCGGGGCTATTATGAGACATTCATAATTATAGCTTATGGTGTTTGTGTTTATTTAAGACACATTAAAAAGAAAAAAATAATACATTAAAAATACATACACAAGAGTATTTTTAAGGTCAAATTCTTAAGCATATTAAGAAGTGATTTCATAAAATTACATAAAGTAAATTTAATACTATCTAAAAACTAATAAAGTGGTCACAAATTTTCTTTCACAGACAATTATGCAAATAGCATTTCATTACGGGTCTGCTCGGACTTAGCATTTTGAATAATTTTTTTTCTAAAATATTCAGATTTTTTTGTTAAAAAAATCAGATTTTACTGAAATATTGGAAGGCAATTAAATTTTTTTATACACCGTAGTGACCGAGATTTTCAGACCCTTGTATGTATATATTTAGCGACACCTGTGTAAATTGACCACTTGCGAAGCACCTATATGATGGCTCACTTAGGCAGGAGGTCAACTTATAAAGAGGTGAAGCAACTGTTTTTGAAAAATTGGTGCTTGACTACAGCTATCAACTTTGGCAAAAATCAACTAAGATTGATTTACACAGATGGTCAATTTAATAGGTTACACTGTATATATACGCACACTTAGTATATAAGCTTTATTAAATGACTATAATAGGATGAGAGGACTATCAAAGCCATACTTAACTACTATTTAATAGTCATGAAATATTTCTAAATACTATTCACCCTATAAGTACGTATATAATGATGTCCCATTTGTTGTGGTTTTTTTTTTAACTTTTATTTTTAAGATTGATATTTTTTTTAATCATACAGTGAAGCCTGTACAAGTTGATAACTTTTCATAAGACAATTTGAGAGTACACTTAGATAAGATGTCAATTTATAAAGTAGGACTTTAATTATTTTTGCCAGTTTGGTACTTGATCGTAAAGATCAACTTAGACAGGTGGTCAACATATAGAGATGGTCAACATATAGAGATGGTCAACTTAACAGGTTTCACTGTAAACATATTGTCAAAACAAGGATTCTATAGTCTCATAATACCCCAGATTGACCTTCTGTAATTCCATAAAACATGAGTTGAACCTTAATTTCTATTCTAGAATGAATTCTAAAATAGAATGAGAGTGCTTGATCGTCTAGTAAAAAGATGAGTGTTGTCTTTCTGTTATATACAAAACAGTTGCTTTTTGTTTTTTGATAAATTCAGGGAACAAAATGTGCCGGTCAGCCTTTTTTTTTTCTTTTTTTTTTCCTTTTTAAATCTGATGAGTTCTTCGACGGCCTCTCAAAAAGTCTTCAGAGCATTTGAAATTTCCACGCGGCAGTTTTATCACTGCTGTATTCGAGGCAATCGGTACTTCCTGGTGGGGGTAAACTTCCGTTTATAGGGGGTGTCCGGGAACTGAGGGTTTGATGGGCCGCCGTAGAAGCCCCCATGTGCGTCCCTGTCATGACTGGGGCACTCATCTGTGGCGATGTCATAGTCGTCACAGGCATAGGTGGTGGCAAATAGTCCATGTTCATGTTGCCATAGTGATAAGATGTGGGACCATAAGACTGTGAATAACAGCTGGGCGGTGTATTGGCCGCCATTTGATAAGAGCGTTGCATACAGCTGTTGGCTCCCATCAGTTCGGCGGCTACCGGACTGATTGTGGCTGGACTCCATATACTATTTGAGTTGGATGTAACTGGTGGCCCCGCTGAAGAAGGTGGTAATGAGGGGGGTTTATAGGGAGAGCCGCCCCTGGAAGAGGGCGGCGTTGATGAGGAAGGAGGACTTTTTGCTTTTTTAGGTCGACTTTTGCTGCTGCCACCATTTTGTTGCTGTTGTTGTTGCCGGCATTTAGCTCGCCGGTTTTTAAACCACACCTGTAATAAGAAGAAAAAAATAAGACAACTCTAAAACCTTTATGCCATTTAAAACCTTACCTTATAATTTTCTAAGAGGTCATTCTACCAAATAATAAACCATTTTAAAAAAGAAATGGGAATACAAACCTTTTCCTGGAAATTTTGTTGGTATCCATTGTAACTTGTACTTACCTTTTATCATAATATGGTAACGCAGGGTTTCAGGGCCATGATTATATTATTTTAGAAGTAAAAAATAAGGTTGATTAATTTTTATTTTATTTTGTTTGATACAAGACACAAAATAATTATTTTCGTTAATCAAAAATGAGTAAAATTCTCATATACTTTGACAGGAATCTGTTTAAAGTAAAAATGTTGTATTTTTATGTTATAAAAATTGGTTTTACAAAAGGTTTTAATTTTTAATGAATTAAAGCACTTGCTAGCAATCATTTCTTTTTTATTTCTAAAAAAACATTTCAAGCATTTATAAATACAGTTAGTAAAGCTAAAACAAAACAAAAAGTATTTGAAAGTTTAAATTTGTAATGTTTAAGGAAAAAATGAGAAACAATATTTTGAATAAAAATCAAGCGCAAGGTTTAAAGAATAAATGAAAAATACAAAATACAATAATAATAGTAGTTTTACTGTTAGATATGTTTTAACCGCTTCGCAGAAATTATTTCAAAGTTAGGGAATAAAAGAGGAATTGTTTTATTATGATAAAGAAAAAAAGGATAATTTATTTTAATTTTGATGAGAAAATAAAAATTAATTATTCCATCGTTACAAGGAAACTAAGTAAAATCCTTCTATTATTGCAAAGAAACTAGGAGAGATTATTATAAATTGAGAGTTCATTTTAATTTGAGGCCAAAACAAAGCAAAATAATTTTGTTATTAAAAGAAAACAAGGTAAAATTATTCAATTATTGAAAGAAAATAGAGTAAAATTATTCTGTTATTAAAAGATAACAAGGTAAAATTATTCCATTATGAAAAGAAAACAAAGTAAAATTATTCTGTTAGTAAAAGAAAACAAGGTAAAATTATTCTATTATTTAAAAAAAACTGGGTAAAATTATTCTGTTATTTAAAGAAAACAAGGTAAAATGATTCTATTATTTAAAAAAAACTAGGTAAAATTATTCTGTTATTTAAAGAAAACAAGGCAAAATTACTCTATTATTTAAAAAAAACTAGGTAAAATTATTCTGTTATTTAAAGAAAACAAGGTAAAATTATTCTATTATTTAAAGAAAAACTAGGTAAAATTATTCTGTTATTTAAAGAAAACAAGGTAAAATTAGTCTATTATAAAAAGAAAGCAAAGTAAAATTATTTTGTTATCAAAAGAAAACAAGATGAAATTATTTTCTCCCGAAAAGGAGACATTATTTTTAAGTTTAGCATCGTACTTTTTATGACTGCTTTTGATGTTTAATACTAACCTGCACCCTGGACTCAGGTAAGTTTATTTTAAGTGCAACTTCTTCTCTCATAAAAATGTCTGGATAGCGGGTTTTGCTGAACAAAGATTCCAAAACATCTAATTGAGCCCTTGTAAAAGTTGTTCTTTCTCTCCTTTGCTTTCTAGGAGGAGGAGCAGGAGCTGCAATAAATGATTAAAAGAACTCAATATTAAGTATATTATTTTTTAAGAAAAGTTAATTTTGTATAAGGTGAATTTTGCATTTGTGTAACAATTTAAAGAATACTTTCCAGTATTTTAAAAAATATTAAATCCAATTCAAATACTGAACACAGTTTCCATAAGAAAGAGAAATAAAAATTATGTTTCGAAAATTTTAAAAACTTGATTATTATTATTATTTGTATTTTGTCAATTTAAAAGTCACATGTATCAGAAACAATACTAAATAGCATTGTGAAGTTTAATGATATATTTGTGCATTAGTTTACTCAAAAAGTTTAGTAATAACCAGAAACGTGAATCAAAAGTTCCTTTGTCCTCTTAGTAGATAGGTCATTAAAAAAATTTGCATATTAAAGGTTTAATTTTAATAAGGGTGCACATCAAATATGTTCATTATTTAGAGAAAGCGGTCATTTAAGTAATGAAATCAAGTATCTTAATTGATATTTTTTAAATATTGATATACTTTATGGACATACTTTTTGCCAAAAACATATCTTTTGACAAATAATTTTCTGACTTGATTTATAATTTATGAAAACTTATAATATTTATAATTTATGAAACAACAATATTTTAATTTTAATCACTTCAAATTGTTTGTTTGTAAAACAAGTAAAAAAATGTATTTTTACTATTTTTGAATCAATCAAATAAATGCAACTCTCAAAACGACTGTATTCAATTTATATCATAAGACTAATTATTTTAGCCGAAGTTATTTTGAAACATTAATAACAATGAATCTAATAACCCATCTGATTTAATTTTTAAGTGTTCATGCGATGTGACAAAATTAAATGAAGGTTTAATTAAGTCACAAATTAAATCTTGCTTTAATCAACATTTCAGAAGCAAGTAATATTAATATTCCACTGTAACATTGATTTTACTATCAATGTTATAGGACAACAACTAAAAGCATTTTCTTTTGTAATTTGAAACATACAATGATGTTCTCTACCAAAATTGTAAAAAAGAATGATCTGATGTTCGAGCCCAAGAACAAGGAGAAGTTTATTTTTTAAAAAGTTAAATTTTCCAATCCCAACCGATTTCAATTTCTTTAGTTTATTAATTTAGTTTAACTAAATTTTTTTATTCCATAAAAATTCAGTTTACAAGCATTATAACGAATATTAAAAAAAAAATTATAACAATATTTTGCTACTTATTTTTGTTCACTATATTCCACAAGGGAAGAAAAACTGCTAAAACATAAAATATTTCATGATATAAAACATAATAAATTTCAATGACTCAAAACGCAATTTCTTTAATATCACACCATATCTTTTACAGAAGCATTTAAAATGTAATTTTAAAATTGATTCACCTTGGAACAATTAATGATGGTTTCACACTAGTAAATTTACGATGATAACTTAAGAAGTGTTTAGTTGGAAATATTTTTTTGAAGCTAGGAATGCTGGGAAGTATTTAACCTCTAAGGTGGAAGGACCTTGAGGATTATATCATCTACAAAGCGTAACAAAAAACCGAGTCTAACAAAAGCAGGATAAAAAGGTCGAACAAGGTGATTTCTTCGTAAATGTGTTGGTAATCCTGTAATGACCCAGAAAATGAAGGCACTTACAATTCGAAAACTTTTTCCACTGACAGCCCGCCCCTCATTTTGTTTCTACGTCATTTCTTACCATCATCATTTCCATCAAGTTTTAGCTCCATCAGAAATATTACAATTGTAGTAAAAAATTGCCATGTTTAAAATGTAAAAGTGTGCCACAATTGGTCACTAAAAATGACAGTTTTCAAGAATGAAGGGCTCTTTATGAAATAGTGATAAACTACATGTAGGTATAGTAAGATGTCACACTAAAAAATGTTATGGAAAAATTAGGAAAGCTGTTATACATTTTTGGTCACTGAAAATTGCAGTTTTTAAATACATCAAGGACTCTATTTGAAAGAGGGATAAGCCATAGAATCACGTCGCAGAAAACAGCATGTTTCGACAATTCAATAAATTCTATAGATAATTTTAGTTACTAAAAATAGTAGTTTTTCAAAATATGAAGAAAAGGGATAAACCTTGAAATGTACTGAAATTGAATAAAATGTGTCATTAGTGAATACTTTAAAAGATCGAAAAAGTATGTTTTGAAATTTTAATGAGTCCGATATGATAAATATCATGGGTTAGTAAAAAGTTAGTAAAAATGATAGTTTTTCAAATATATTCTGTGTGATATTGTCACAAAAATATGGGGAGATAGTATGAAACATTCTGAAAAGAACCACGAAACGATATTCTGTGGTGTCACAAGAAAAGCAAAATGAGGAACAATTCCGGCACCTCCCATGGCGAAGTTCAGTGCCTACCATTGCAAAAAATTCAATTTTTTTTTAAAAAAAAAAAAACAACATTATTTTTACAATTACATTATTTTTTAACTTACACCGGCAAATCAGGATGTACCGATGGTGAAAATTGAATTTTTTTTAAAATTTTATAATTAGCCTTTACACTTGCAAATGTCGACATTCAAAATGCCTAAATGTATAAAAAATTCTTCATTTCTTAAATGCCATTGTTTTCTCTTTCATATCAGCTTAAGCCAACACTCAATCTGCACCAACGCAACAAGGTGAAAGTTGGAAAAAAGAAGTTATGTTTAATATTTCTCATTTACATCACAAAACATTGAAAATTATCATATAATTATGGTGAAAGTTGAATAAAAGTTATTGCTAAATATTAATATTTTTTTTTATTTACACAAGAAAATATCAATATTCTACATGAACTGACGGCAAAAGTTGAATAAAAGTTATTGTTAAATATCAATATTTCTTATGAACGTAAGAAAATATCGAAATTTAACATGCACTGATGCCAGGTTTGAAAGTATAAAAAATTACGTATTTTTTTAAAAATAACACTACTATCAATGTTTGCTAAAATGTTGACATTTGCCAGAGTAACTAGGAATTAATAATATTTAAAAAGAACTTCGACTTACAGTGAAATAACTAAGTGATTAACGAAACTCTCCAGATAATGTTGACGTTAATCAGATTCCTGACTTTCTCGGTAACATTTCTAGCAAACATTTTTAGAAATTGTGACGAATTAAAATCAACAGCTAGAGGCTATACCCTAAAATAAGATGATTTTTTTTAAAAAAATAAGATCTATTTTCTTATTTGTATTGAGTTTTATAAATTTTTACTGCGCACTTTTTATTTATCGCACCAAATTGGAGAAGACGCAATGTTATTTATATAAATTATTTTTTTTAAGGTCGTCATACGCTGATGCTAAGTCCAGAACAGGGGTCACCGGTTGCTAAGCGACACTGTTTCCTTCTTGATGCGCACAAATCGATGACTGCAACGATCTTTTTGAGAAAATGGTCCCGGTCACAGTTATATTCCCTACACTTCAAGAATTCTTATGGTCAAAAGGGAAAATGCATTATAGTCTGATAAAAGAAAGTGAGCTCTATTCTATTTTAAAAATTTGGGGACACAATTCATTCGTTATACGAAGAAAATGATATAAAACAATACTTTATATTGCGATAAAAGAACACAAGCGTTAGCTGAATATCATATTTAAAATTGCAACCCCTGAAGGAATTCAATGATCATAAGAGAAAATTAAAAAACGAAAGCAAAACAATACATTGTATTGTAATCAAAGAACGTGAAAGTAAGAAAATACTCTACTTTTATTTTTAAAAAAAATTATAATCCCCGTCATAATTTAGTCGTTATTAGAAGAAAATGTTAAATGTTAAATTTTAAACAATTGGGATCCCTGACACAATGTCATAAAAGTAAACTTTTAAGTGTTAAATTACAAAAAAATAATAATTTATATTTCGTTGAGCATAAAAAATAACTCAATATCATATCTTTAAAAAAATTTGTATATATATATATATATATATATATATCAATANTATATATATATATACTATATAGTCTACATATATATACCATATTAAACTTAATTATTCTTCTTAATATATTACGATATTGCGATAAAAGGACATAAAAGATAGTGGAGTATCAAAACTGGGATAACTGTTACACAATTCATTCGTTATCTATGCAAAATATGCTTTTATTAATTTTTACAAATCAATTGCTACTATCCCTCGAAACACAAGTATTATCTAAACCTACACAAGTATTTTCTAATCTCTGTTTCTTGCAAAATCATACCGTTCTTCAATTAACACTTTCAAGATGGTAATTTAGAATGATATGTTTTTCAATTTTTTATTGAGTCAATTACGCTAACAGAATTTTTCCGTCAATTTATAACTAGACAATTTTCTAATTATCATTTTTAAAAAAGTATTATGATCATTATTAAGGTATAATTTTTTTAATGTATTTAAGCGAAAAAAATTATAGTAAAGAATTAATTCAAATGAGCTTTATATAAATTTATCCAATCTTATTTCATCTCTCATCTTATTTAATCTCTAAACTATATAATCTCATTTAAATTAACATAAGAGTGAATTTAAAAAAAAACAACAACCTTATAACCGTATAAATGTCCATAATTGCCTATCCAACATTATTTTCTACATAATTTTATTTTTTAAATGTTTGAGCAGGAAGTTAATGTTCAAAAGTTTTCAACGTTTCTTAGAACTAATCAGTGCAACGATCTGCGCTAAAAACAATGAAGGGAAACAAATATGAAAGTATTCTAAGAGCTCTTAGATGTTCCATTATAGCTGAGTCATTAATAGAGCGATATTATGGTGTTGATATTTATGCATATAATTGTTTAAAATTGGAAACTGTTTTAGAATTCCCTAAGGGCAAATGGGTCTGCCATAGTCACATTCTTATATTCAGAAAATGATTTTCTTTAAATAACTATTGAATAAAAAGTATTAAAGTACTAAACACAATTATTATGGGCTAAGTTCAGGGTGCTTACGTATACATATGTAACTTTTTAGGGGATGTCATCGTATTCAGAGGTCTAAATAATAAAGTGAGTTTTAAACTTTAAATTCCTACAACGTAAACTAACACTATAAATTTATAGCATCCGCAGCAACCTCATAAAAACAATTTTTGACTTTTAAAGTCTTTTCAAAAATAGAGTAATTTAATAAAATGTATCAAGTGATTTATGCAAATGAATGATGTTACATAATGAATTTATTTAGATTCATTAGTTTATTCCTTAAAAAAAAGGAACAATACTCATGAAATAAATTTGAATGCTGTGTTCATTTTCTTAAATAGCTATATCCATTTTTTTAAACACGCATTTTGAGCTGTGTTCAGATTTAAAAATTCACTGACAAGATATTTTTATAAAAATTAAAATTGCGAAAAAAATCTCAATAGAGTGAAATGGTCCCTGAGTAAATACCTTTATTCGCTGAAAACTGTTAAATTTGAAATAATCTGATTGGTATAAACCCATGTTTACAATTTTTTCCTCAACTATCAAATGCTGACAGTTGTTCTAGTGAGATTTTTTAACGTGTCTTGAATGTAAAAATAATTTTTCAGATACGGAATGTTCTTAGGATTTTCCCCTCAAACCTATCTGTAATCCACTTCTTTGTTAAGCACAGATCTTTTTTTTGTTAAGAGCCTTATGAAACCACTCCATGTATGTGATTTAAGCCCATACAAAACGGGCTTTCAATGCGCATTTAAAGTGTTCTTTAAATTCATCCAAAAATATGTATTGAAAAATATTCCTCTTTAAAATATAAAAAAATTCCGTTTTTTAAGTGAAATACTAAGTGATTTAGGAAAAGAGATAAATTATTAAGATAAAGAAAAATGTAAACATTGCCTCAGTTTTATTTCAATAATGCTTCGCGTATAGATTATTCATAAAATCTCATTTTTTCACTCGATTTACAACTTGCTGTCTTAAAACTGAAACAATAAGAGATTTGTCAGATTTTAAGGCTTAAGTACTTGTACGGAGCGGAATATAATAAAAGGACCACCCCTTAACAGCTTTTGTCAAATGATCGTATTTGACGTATTAAGATTCAATCTTCATGGTTCGATAGGGTAACCTTAAATAGTTAGTGCATGCAATAATTTAAGTAGCAAAATCAGACAAAAAAAAACAAAAAAAACTGTGAAGATCCGCAGATTTGGAATTCACAATAGTTTCGTCAAGAAAGCTGTTGTTGTCTGCTCCTCCTACTATTAATTTTGCTTCGGGGCTATTTGTAAAATAAAAAAGTCCCTACGCACAGTTAGAAAAGCTTATTTTCGTGCAAAATATAATACTTTTAAGATTATTTATTATTTTCTTCAATATATTTTAATATTTTGAGTTGCAAGTTATTTTTGAGTTGTTGAGTTGCAAGTTGTTGCAAATTTTGCATCATTTTATGCTACATAGTGTTTAATCACAAAAATTGAGCAGAATCGGTTGAATACCCATTGAGAATCAAAAAGTTTAAAAAATATGAAAAAACCATTCCTTAACTGCGTTCAACACCGTCTTTTTAGATTTTTTTTGTGAATAAATTGTAAACTGTTAGTGAGGGAAAAGTTAACCAGTAATTATTTATTAAGTAATCGTCAGAAGAAAAACCGAAAGTTTTGAGATATAGTTTCGCAATGACTGCCCTTAAAATATATTTTCAGAAACTTTGACAAAAATGTATACACATTGAGTATAGCGTAATATTTAAGAAAAGTAATAAAACACTATGAAATTTAATTCTATTGAGGAAGGAAAATGAAATTAGTCATTGTCAATTTAGTTAATGCAAGATGCGTAAGATACGTTGAATTGATATTTTACAAAAATAATTCATACATATGTGCACTTTGTGATAAATATTTTGGTGTTGTAACTTTTAATTCAGATTTATTTAAAAGAAAATTATGTAGTTTTTGAAATAGCTTTAATTGATAGACAAAAACAAACTCGTTTGTTTATCTCACGTTAGACCATTACAAGACTGATACATATATATTATAAAATATTTATTCCCAAAAAGATGTTTTATAACAGAAACCTAATATGACTTATACTTAACAATACATTAAGAGGATTTTGTTTTAAAAAAGTATGTCGAAAGAGTAATAATTCCTTTTTGAGAAAAAAAAAAGGAAAAACATTATATCATTTTCATGGAACATTAATTTTTACATGATTTTAACAGTAACATAATTCAGAAACCCGAAATGCTCGATATGATTTGATTCAGATAATTATCCTCTTTTAACATGCATAAAGTTTAAAAATCTAAAACACTCAACATGAAACAATTCAGGAAAATGTTCCCTCCTAACATGAATTACATACAAAAATCCGAAATACATATTATATGAATCTATTCAGGATATTTTTCTTTCTCAACATGCTTTCTCTTCCCCCCCCCTTTTTTTACAGAATATTTAGGATATTATTTTCACTCAGCATAAAATTATAGTCAGAAACCCGAACTATTCCGCATAACTCGATACAGGATACTATTCTCTTTCAACGTGAATCGATTCAGAGTGCTCTATATTCTTGCTTAATCTGAATTATTATCGATAACCCGAAATACTCTACATGAATCGATTCAGGATATTGTTCTCTTTCAACATGAATCGATTTAGGATGCTGCATTCTTGTTTAATCTGAATTATTATCAAAAACCAGAAACACTCAACATAAATCGATTCAGGATATTGTTCTCTTTCAACATGAATCGATTTAGGATGCTGTATTCTTGTTTAATCTGAATTATTATCAAAAACCAGAATCACTCAACATGAATCGATTCAGGATATTGTTCTCTTTCAACATGAATCGATTGGGGATGCTGTATTCTTGTTTAATCTGAATTATTATCAAAAACCAGAAACACTCAACATGAATCGATTCAGGATATTGTTCTCTTTCAACATGAATCGATTCGGGATGCTGTATTCTTGTTTAATCAGAATTATTATCAAAAACCGAAATACTCTACAATACATGAATCGATTCAGGATATTGTTCTCTCTCGAACATGAATTAATTCGGAATACTAGTCATGCTCAACATGAATTATATTCAGAAACCTGAAATACTTCAATACTGAAATACTCGACTCAGGATGTTGTCTTAAATTAGGTTACTCAAAATTCAGTTGAAAGTATGAAACAAACTAGTTTTGTTTTCCAATTTACAATTAAATCGAAAATTTTATATATTACTGTGATATTCATCTGCATGGAAGAAACATGGCATAAATTGATGATATGGACTTAAACAGCAAATAAAGTAAACTGCGATTGATATTAATTTAGAATAAACATTAATAAGATTTTCGAAACAAATGAATACGAGAAATATTTTGTTTAAATTATTTTTACAGTAGATTTATCATATTAAAATAGGATATTCAGAGTTTCGAGATGTTATTTTAATTAAAAACAAAAATTCTTCTTAAAAGATAAATTTATTTTGATTGCTTTAGATATTCTTCAAAATCTATTGCTTAGATTAATAAGCTCTTAACAGAATATTTCATTTAATCTGATCGAAAACAGCCTACAGATAATTTTATTTTAAAGAAATATCTCAACGCTTCCATAAATAAAAACTTTTAAATCTCATATTTTAAATCAGTTGGATGAAATTTGTTTAGGAAAGAGTTTATACACCTTTTTTCTTTCATTTTAATTTATCGTACACTATTTATTAAATTCTATGCTTAATAAGTCATTTCTAATACAATCCTTTTCGAGAAATGTCGTATTTAAATAAAAATTCTTATTATTGATAAGTAGATCATTAAATGATTATGAAATTTGAGGCACATAAAATAACGCTTTATAATATGTTAACTGTATTGAGTTTGAACTGTTTCTGTCTCTATAAAAATTACAAAAATGCCAATAAGGAGAAAATAAATACATTTTCTAATCCAGTTTTATAATATTAGAAAAGTTGCATTATATGGACTGATAAAAATATGCAAAAATTAATTTTAACAGTTTCCATTTAAGTGAAAAAAAAACTTTTTTAGGGATTAGTAATTATTTTAAATATAGATTAGATTTCATTAAAGGCGTTTGAAAATTCCAAGGAATAAAATTACTATACGCTTTTCGATGTCACATTGGTCATCTCGAAAATAAATGAGAGACTAAAACTGTTAAAATTCCTACCGGAAAGCAAGACTAGAAGGTGGGAAACTAAAAGTACCATACGCTTTGGCTCAACTTTCCTTATAGTAACCATCTACACTTTTTCTCTCCGTTTACAAATGTTTATATATATATCGTATTTGACGTATTAAGATTCAATCTTCATGGTTCGNCAAAATAAATAAATGTAAAAAAAAACACGAAGAAAATTAATAAAAACATTATTAGAAAGCACTCTTTTTTGCGGATATAATCGTGTGGGCTGATGATAAGATTATATATTTTATTTTTTATTTTCCGGATTTTTGAAAAAATTTTATCCCTTTTTTTCGGATTTTTTTTTATTATTTTTATTTATTCCCCCCCCCCCAGTTTTTTTTTTAATTTTCATTTTTATTGTTATTGCTTTTTCTTTTTTCCCCTTTTTTCATATGTCTGTAATTTACATATTTAATTAGTCTTTCTCAAAAATCTATTTTATAATATATAAGATTCCATATTTTTACTACGCCGACCGGCCTGTGTAGGGGGCAGGGAACTGTCCTTGCATCAGAAAGGTTCTGGGCTCGAATCCCGGGCAAGGCATGGATGTTTCTTTCTCTCTATCTGTATTCCATGTCCTTTCTCCTTTGTGTGTAAATGTGTGAATGTGACCCGCCCTATAAACGGAATTGTGGCAGCGTGACGTGGGCGACGCTGCTCCACCGCCGTGGCTTCGCCACAGGTGCCCACTGGGTAACGAAAAGAGAGTTAGCAGTTCTGGCACTTTTTGTGGCCAATGGACAATAGTTCCAAGTGCCCGCCATTAAAAAAAATATATTTTTATTGCACACCTTTTTTAAAAAATTCGTACTAAATTTTTGTTTTCCTCTTTGTCAACTAATATTCATCTCTGTAAAAAATTTTGGTGTAGTTGGAAGTTGTTTGGTAGTTGCCACCACTTTTGATGTTCAGGTAAACTAAAACTTTTTACAGTGCATTAATCACATTTTTATTTACTTTTTCACCGATATAGTTTTATTTATTTATTAATTTGTTTGCTTGTTAACTGAAAACATTCTTATGTGCATTAGAATCAATTTCATTGCAAAAGCATTTGGTTTAAGAAACTTTTGGTTATATATTACCACTAATTGTTTCAAACAATTGTTATTTTTCACGATAACTACAGTTATGTACTTAAAATGTATTTAGTTTACCTCAACACCAAAAATTGTGGTATCTGTACACCAAAATGTTTTACAGTGTAGAAACAGTTTTGAATGAATAATATTCTTAGAAAAAGTTGCAATAAATTATAATTTAAATTTTCATAATTTAATACGCTTTAATCTTAGTTTAAGGGGTCTGTTTCTGCTTATGGGAGAAGAAAAAAATGTTAAATAAGATTTTATTCTTATAAACTTTGAATCGTTTCTCGAGAGAGTTAAGTTATTGTTAGATTAATTAATGTTTCTCTCAACTCCCACATAGCTTACCATAAATTTCATAAATTATCAAAGTCAATTATCAATATCAATTATCAATTATCTACAAGTCTACTTTGATTGACTTGAAATGTCAACCTTCATGTCATAAGAATGTGGCCAAAATTCAAACCATCAATTGATGATTGTCTAAAAGCATTGATTTTGGTGTAGAATTTGAAGAAAAACTTTGAGATTTTTGTTAGGAAAATGCAAATATCTATTTGTTGTACTCATTAATGGGAAAACGTATAGGGCTATCAACGCAAAATATTAATTGAGTAAAAAATGTAACCCTTTTTATTAAAGGTAATTTTCATTGTTGCCACTGCGCAACAACAAAAAGTATGTCAATGATAAATAGATGAACTTGAAAGTGACTTAATACTTATCAGTATTAAGGCCCTTGAAATCGTTCAACTATTATTGATGTTTAATTTAATGTTGTATTAGGCACTATTGATATTACGGTAATAGGTAATGGGCATTATGGTAATAGGTATCTAATACACTAATATGGATCCCATTTATATATGTTTCTTATAGTTCCCCGAAATGAATAAGTTTTCCAATGAATATAAAATTTATTCATTAAAAAACTTCACTTAACTTATATTTCACTTTCAGAAAAATTTATTGAAGGTTCAACCATAGTATTGGAACCGTAATACGGTGCAAATTTGTTGCAACCTTAATGCGAAGTCAAATTATTTCAAATTTTCGTTCAAATTTACCCATACTATTGTGTCAGTCAAGTTTAAATGTTGTTGCAAACGATATTGAGGTTCAAAACGATTCAAAATTTCTAAGAGTTTTGCAAAATAAATTTTTGAAAAAAATTATTTACAGTTCCTTTTATTTTAAATTTTGAAAAAAAAAAAATAAAGAATCACTAAAAATGAGTAAAAATTAAAGATACCTTGAAGTCATTAATGAAATTAAATTTAAATTTCAAATATTTACGAAATTGGCTATCAAAATGTTATCTGAGAAATAATTGTGGACAATTTATGAAAAAGCTTTCTGAATTTATTTATTAAAATATGGAATTTTTATTCCAGTTATTAGATTCAGATTTAAGATTTAGCTTTCTAAAACACAAATAATAGATTTCAGATAAAGGGAAAAATTCTTAAATTCGTTTCTGGAACAAGTAGAACTTGGCAACTTATTTAAGGTAAAAGTTGAAATTTTTAATTAATTGATTTGATTATTGCTTTGGAATACATAAATGAAATTTTATATATTATTTTCAAACCTAAAATAGTATTTGAAAAAAAAAAACAAAAAATAAGTTCGTTAAGTGAGTGGCACTTCAGTCAGATTCACTGCAAGAATTTGCGGATAAAATTATGGCAAAAAGTGTAAGCATCTTGTTTCCGATACTTTTTATAAAATCCAAATTTAATCGCAAAATTTTGGGCAGCAAAATAATATGATATATCGTAATTTTTTCAGTAATGTTTACTTTTCCACAGTAATTAAATAAATATTACTGTAAAAATGACGGTATTAAATTTTACGGTAAAAATGCATTTTACGGATTCTGCACTTAAGGTGCCACTACTTTACATCGTAATTTTATTTAGAATTTCTTAAAGAGTTCCTTGTCAGACTAAAGATTTACGTCACCAGTAATTTAAAACATTTCCTTCAAATATTGAGCAACAAGATACGCAGAAAGTTATTTCTGAATCAACCTGCATAAAAACCGATTTTACATTGAACTGATGCAAATTTGGTCTGAAATTGTACCACTCAAATTGAATCATAACATCCTGTAATAACCCTAAATACTATAATATTGATTATCATATGAAACTTGCAGGGAATTCAAATTATACTACGGTTCAGCGTGTTCTAAGATTTATAACAGTGTAGTTAAGCAAGTTATTTTCTTATTTCTGGGAATTAAGTGTGCTTACAAATTACACAGTGAAAAATTCCGAATAGCGTTGTGGTAAAAAGTATTGGAACTCTAAGTGACGGTACTTTTCACCATAAAATCCAATAAGTTCCAAAATATTTTATGGAACTAAAAAATCGGATAAACCGCAATTTTTACAGTAATATTACTGAATCATTATTAATTAAATATTACTGTAATTAAATGAATATCACTGTAAAAATCATGGTAAAATATTTAAAGGTAAACTAGATTTTAAAAATGCTACACTCAGGGGGCCAATAGTTTTTACAGTATAATTTGAATTACATTAAGAACTTATCTGGTATTCAAAATGATCTAAAAGCTTAAATATTTAAAAAAAAAAAGCAAATTTTGGGAGATTATTCAACCTAGATAAAAATCAGTAAAATTAATGAATATTTTTCAATTTATGCATATTTAAATAAGTCCAATTAAAGCAACGATGAAGTAACTTTACAAGCATAAAAAATTAGACGTTACTTCGTCTTTTCTTTATGTTGACATTTTGCGCCATTTTCATAATTAGCATCGAGGTTAAAACGAGGCAACTCATGAATTTCGTAACAAATATAACATATCATTAGCTAAAAACTTCATATGGTGGCTGAAGAAGGGTTTTATAATGTATTCAATGTTTATTATTCTACCAGAAATAAAAATCTATTTGTTGGTAAATTAATGTAGCACATTGTTAGAACTTTCTTGGAAATTTGAATCTGATGCAATTATTAAAATAGAAATTTTAAAATTTATATAATAGGAAAAATCACTGTAAAAACAAATAATTATCGCCATTTTTCCTTACGGTTGATACTAATTTTCCAACTGAAATTGAAAATTTCGAATGATACTATTGATAGTATTAAACTCGTTTTCGTAAACAAAATGCTGAGAAAAATTAATCATAGAAATAAATTTAATTTAATCTTACTTAAATGTTTATTTAATAATTTACTGATATCAAACGTATTCATTAAATCTCAAAATACGAAACGTATATTTTATTTTTAAAGCATAAGTTCATTATAAAAGGAAAAATACATTAATTCAAGTTTAGAAAGTATGGTATCTATCAAATAATATATATTCATATATAAAATGAAACATTTTAATATCTCGGGATCTACATGAAAAGCTTGATTTTAATTAATGAATATATGTTTTCAATTTTTAACCTAATCTTTAGGATAAATTCCGTGGCTCACTTCAAAATCAGCTGATCCCAAATGTATTTATTCACTTAGAATGAGATAAATTGAAGTATTTCAGAAATTAGCGAAATCTTTTTTAATTTTCAAAATTATCCACTTTTGACATAATCGATAAAGCAACTATCTGTGAAAGCCTTATTTGGGATTAATTGAAGAACATACGTAAACACATTTTGCTTATCTGTTCCTCTACCGGGGATATAGCAACCGGTTGCATTTACTGAATAGTGTCCGCGTATGTTGAGTTATCATGCCGCATCATCCCTGGTTTCATTTCGCTCTCGAAAAAGGTTAAATCCTTATTGTTCACAGCATACATTTCGGACTAACATTGCACGCGTTTTTGAGGACGCTTATCCAATTTGTAACATAATTTTATTCGTCGCTCCATTTAAATTTGACTTTTAGCAGTCTTATTTCTAGTATCAGACGAATTTGCACCAGTTTTTTTTATGATATTTTTTATTTTTCGTCTCTCACAACAAATATACATTAAGATAGAGGTTTCCAATTTTTTGTTCGGCTATGGAAACCTAAATGTTCGAGCTTCTTAATAAACAAAGTTCGATGGCAGCAAATGGCTATAAATTATTTTTTTATTGTTTTATGAAAAACAATCTTAGAAATATGTCTAATGTTAAGCGGTTGAATTCATTGGTCTGGAGTGGCTTTTAGCTCTAAATTTATTTTTTGACGCATGCATAAGTTTAAATTTCAATAAAATAAACTGAATTGTGGTTTTCGAAAAATAACTGTTATAAACTGTGAGGATGGTTATCAGAGATACATCATTATTCATATTTGAAGTTAGGTGTTTTGAATTGAAAAATATTTAATGAGAAATACTTACGTAATATCTAACCAAAATTTTAAATACATTTTTACGGATTATTGCTTGGATACAAATATTGAATCGATGAGCCTGTGAAAACCAGTCATTTTAAATTTTCTTCGAAATTGAGATTCGTGCATTTTTAATTTTAACTGACGTAGATATAAGATATAAAAACATTCATGTCCTCCTACTTAGTATAGTATATTTTGTGCAATGAATTTTCAGTTTAGTTCGAAAACTTGGCATACCCTGGAGATACTTGGCCTTGGAATAAACTTGGAAATATATCACTCCCTTGTTGCTTATGAAATTGTTCGTATAACCTAACAATGAACTATTTTGTTCAGGCTTGTTATTTAGTTGATGTTTTTAACAATGAGGGATTAACAAGATAGTTCTTTAGATGGTATATGCAAGGAAATAAAAAGGGTTAAAAGTAACCACGAACTGTGAAAGAGGTGACTACAAATGATATGATACTTGATTTCAAAAACTGGTAACCGGAACATTATAAGAAAAATGTGTTATAAAAATACTCTTATGGAAAAGCAAAGAAGAAGAAGCAACAGTTTCAGTTGTTACATTATAACAATTTTAGTTATAAAAGTTCAAATAGACCGTCGACTTTTAGCACGTCGATGACAAACAGAGAAGACGAGTAGATTTCCTCTCTGCTGAGTCCAAAAAAGTTCAAAATACGTTTGAAAGTGGCCAGATTAAGCTGGCATTTAGGACAATGGGGAAAGATTTTCATTCCACCAGAGAATTTTAGACATTTCAGGTGACCGCTAGCAAGGCATCTGTGTCGCGAAAGGGAAAGAGAGAATCCTGTTTCAGTCGCCATGTTTCAGTTGTTGGGTGGCGCACTAACCAGTCTTTTTTAACAGCAGATTCTTCGATAGAATAAAGTTCCATAAATGTTAGTTTGGTGGTATTAGAAGTCTGTTGATAGCAAACTTCTTTGGCAAGTTTGTCTGCTATTTCATTGCCATAAATATCTACATGTGATGGTGGGTGTATTTCGTGATGTTACGAAAAGGTTTTTAGTTTATTATAGAAGGAAATACTCATGCGGTCACCAATATTTAAGTGGTCTTTAAAATGAAGTGGACTGTGGCAATCCGTCGAGATCTATATATCTTTAGAGTTGTTCTCTTCAGTGATTGTCTCAAGTCCACCCTCAATTGCAAGGAGTTCACTTCCGAAGATAGAGCAAAAGTTGGGGTTACGTTGGAAAATTAAAATTTTCCGTTGAGATGTTTCTATGTAAATTCGACTCCCTGTTAGTGTCAGAGGCGCAACAGTAGCAACTACGAACAGTATAAAAGTTCTGCACCTAGTAAAGTTGAAGTATCTCCTTTGATTGGTAGTTTATGCAAACTAATATTTACTTTATGGAGAAAAAAAACCCACAAAAAAACATAAAAGTGGCACCATAGCCAGTTGAGGAAGCATATTTTGGAAAATTTTCCATAAACCACAAGAAAATTTGAAGACATCAAAAAGCTTTCACCATATAAACCAAATGAGTTTTTGTCTTTTAATAAAAAAATTTGTAAGTGACCCAGCACGGGTAGTCCTGATACAAAGGATTTCTGGATCTACCCAAATATCCATGAATATGTTATCTAGGACTTCAATAAAGTCTTATTTAGTTTTTAAATGACAAATTATTAATGTTTCCTCTTGTTAAAAATAGTGTCTGGTATTCGTATTAAAGTACTGCCCGAAAATGGATCATCTCCAAGTTCTACTTTTTTTTATACTAAAAAATTAATTGATGCTGTCGCACAATTGCGATAAAATATTTTATAACCATTCATATTTTAATTTCAAAAAATTAAAAAAGCTCTATATACCAATCTGATACTTTCCTATTCAGTTTTTTGACTCTCCTGTAAAATTAGTTTTATTTGTTCGGATCGTATTTTTTAACTGCTTTGGGGTATCCGAAATTGTTTAGACCGTCCTTACTTATAGGTTATGGTTATTTATAGGTTATTTATAGGATATGGGGTAGATATATGTGCATTTCAAACTCATCTCTATTGTAGATCCAATTATATGGTAGGTATGGTTGCACTGTAAAAAATTCCAGATAAAATTATGGTAAAAACTACTGCCACCTCGAAAGCAGCATCCGTAAAATCCATTTTACTATAAAGTTAATTCAGGCCTTAAAATTTATTTAATAATTTTTAAAATAACATTTATTTCAATTAAGTGATCCACTGATTTTACAGTAAATATTACTGCAAAAATACGATATAATTGGTTTTTGTTCCGTAAGCTTTTGAAATAAAAATTGATTTTACGGTGAAAAGTTATCAGCATTCTGGGTGCCAGCACTTTTTACCATAATATGATTAGGAATTTTTTACAGTGCGCATTAAATATATTTAGGCATTTTGAAAAGAAAGTAAATAAAAAGTACTTAGGTAATGTTTTTAATTGATTAAAATTAATTGTTGGTCAATTTATAATGAAATGTCATACTCTATAAATTGTAAATACTGAACTTTTTCATAAAAAAGTGTAAAATTTTTATACTTGAGGAAAGTGGTTCTGCGGTGATTGTGAAAATTAATTTTAATAATAATTATTATTGCAATGTTAATATATAAGCGATTAGTGATGGTAAGTAATAATAATTCATTATTAATTCTTGAATATCCATTTGCTATTTAAAATAATAATAATTATACGTATATTTTACTTATACAAATAAAATTCCCATTTATAATTTTATCTTTTGTATAACATTTCAATATCGGTAAATATTTCACACTAAAAAATTGCACACTATTTACTTGTGCAAATTAATATACATTTTGAATGAATATCTTTTTTCCTTACGATTTAAACTTTTTCAGTTAATTAAGTCCACAGTTTTTGCTGTTTCTTATAGGTATCAAAAGTATTAAAAAAAGCTTTTAATCCGTAAAAAGAAAAGCTTTTTAAGAACGTAAATAATTTGCTTCTCCTTTGAAACTCGTTTAAGTCATATCTACATTACGCATTTAATGTGGAATCCTCTTCTGAGTTCTGGTCTAAGAATTTTAAAAATATTATTTAAAAAAAAAAAAAAAGGTATTTATAATTTTTAAAATGGTGAAAATTTTTTAAATATTTCAATCAGAGGGTGAGGATAGATATAATTTCGTTTCTTTTTATTTTGATCCCTAAGAGATGTTGAAGTGATTTTTCATCTTTTAGCTCTAAATTTANATATATATATATATATATATATATATATATATATATATATATATATATATATATATATATATATATATATATAAATATTATTAAAAATTAAGAATAAATTGCTCATCTTAAAACATATTTTCAATATACAAAAAATAGAATTAAAAATTTTCAATTAAATATTTTCATAATTCATTTTGTATGCTAATTCACTAAGTAAATGAATCAATAATTAAAAGAAATTTATAAACGTGTTCTGGACCTCTAAAAATTGAAGGAATATTAAATTTCCAAACTGTCATAAAACATCAATAAAAGGTTTTAAAGTAGCCTCTGTATCAAATTAGAGCAGAAAAAAACCAATGGATCTAGTTCGTAACATCTGATTTATGATTGAATGGAAACTGTTCTTTCAAAAACACTCACAAAACAAAAGTTGGCATGCAAAATGAAAATTAGAGTTTAAATAAAAAACAATTTCAAGGCTCTTAATATTACAAGCATTCACAAAAATATAATACAACAAAGAATACGTGAATAACTAACAAATAATTTGATATTTACATATTATAAAGCCTTCCATCCAAAAGAATGCCTGATTAACAGACAAATAATTTAATATTTAAATATTAATTTAATATTTATTAAATTTTGTGTCCAAAAGTATTTATGATTAGCAGTTGATGTTTGCAGATTATTACAATTTAGGATAAAAGAATGCCTATTGACTGAAAAATAATGTGGTATTTACAGATTATTGAGTTTTGTATCCCAAAGAATGCGTGAATCAGTGAAAAATAATTTGGTGTTTATCAATTAATGTGTTTAGTGTTCAAAAGAATGTGCAATTTAGTTACAAATAATTTGATGTTTACAGATGACTAAAATTTGAATCCAAGAACGCATGATTAACTGATAAATAATTTGGTGCCTCACAAAATCACTAGATTAATTCTAACGCAATAGACATATTTATACAAAAATAGGTCGATTTTTTTCTTCCTTTAATACATAAAAAACCAATGTGCCCACCCTGTAGTTGGAATTGTTTGATCGACGTCTGTTCTTGAAGCAGAGATTCTATGGAAACACAATTAATTAATGTGTTTAGTGTTCAAAAGAATGTGCAATTTAGTTACAAATAATTTGGTGTTTACAGATGACTAAAATTTGAATCCAAGAACGCATGATTAACTGATAAATAATTTGGTGCCTCACAAAATCACTAGATTAATTCTGACTCAATAGATATATTTATACAAAAAAGAGGCCGATTTTTTTCCTTCAATACATAAAAAACCAATGTGCCCACCCTGTAGTTGGAATTGTTTGATCGACGTCTGTTCTTGAAGCAGAGATTCTGTGGAAACACTTATGCAACCGGCATATACATTCCCACCCAACATTGCCGCGTCTTTTAGCAACTTTAAACTCATAAAGAATATTTTTTGAATTCTTTTCGTGGCGAGGATTAAGCTCGCTGTCCAATCTGTCGGCAATCGGTTGCATAAAAGCACAAATAACTGGATTAGGGGAAACCCAGCAGCCGATCTATGCAGGTGTTCCATAAAAGCCTCGTCTTCAAATCCCTTTTTTCTCCGGTTTTTACATTTCTCTCCCCTCAATCCCTTTGTATAAAGTCCACGCGTTCTAATCCTCTCTCTAACATTATAGGAGTTATTAATAACGTCTCTCCCGGCCTATCTATGCTTCGTGGTGACCCCGGGGGTCGACTTTCAATACAATAGCCAACTATCGATACCACCTATCAACTAGTTGAAATGACCATCCATAGATAGATTCTGCATTCAAATAGATCTTCACTTCGCTTTAAAAAAAATTTCATATTGATGATTTATGATCAACCGTATCTTTCGTCCACGGATTAAATTTTTTTCTTCTTTTTGTTAATATTTTTATTCAATTAACAAACAACATTGTTGTTATTGGTACATAACAAATTCCTGATAAAGAGATAAAAAAATTTTTAAAGCTTTTCGTATGAACAACAAAACATTTCCATGAAAAATGTAAAATTTTTTTCGTCGTCAAATTGAATTCTTTTTTGCTTATATTTTTATTTTATTAACAACTGCCGTTCTTGGTACCTTACAAGTGTATACAAAAGCAAACAGATACACAGATATTAATTTATAAATAGATACACATATATTAAAGCTAAAACAGATACATATAATATTAAAGCTACTCAAATAAGCAAAAGAATACTTCTCTGAAAAATGTATTACTTTTATTGACTGTATCTTTCGTATTGAATTCTTTTTGTTAATATTTTTATTCAATTTAAAAAAAAAACAGAACAACTTTTTCTTGCTTAGCTTCAAATGTATGCTAGAATTACTGATGAAACAGATACATATATTTTTAAGCTATTTGAATGAACAACAAACTATTTTCCTATGAAAATTTATCTTTTTTTTCTCTCATTCTCGTGATTAATACAAAAAAGAAGAAAAAAATATTTTTTCTTCGTTCACTTTTTTTAGAAACATATAAGCTGATTGGTTAAATGAAATTCAAAGAAAAAAAACGAATTTTTTTTTAAAGATTTAAGTGAGTAGTTAACATACACCGTTTATAGGCACTTTTTGTGAAAAGATAGGAAGCAAATTTAATAATTTCATAAAATTAATCATAAATTTTATAAAGACAGAGATTATTTTAGATTTTTAGCTAATTTATCAATTTTTTAATTTGTTTACTTTTTAGGGAAACACAAACATAGTTTTTCTTTTAAAATGAATTTGCTAAAAAGAGTAAAGTGAGTAGGTAACAATTACAGTTTTTAAAAATTTTAGGAAAGGATGATAGCAAATTTCATAATTTTACAAAATTTACCATAAAACTAATTATTAATTTAAGAAATACAATAATTGTTTTAAAAATTTTATTGCAAAAAGCGAAACAATTTTTTATTTTTATTCGTTCACCTTTTGAGGAACATAAACTAACGTACAGCTAGCAAGTTAAACTATTTTTTTTTTTATAAGAAATTTCTCAAAAAGAGTAAAGTGAATAGTTAACACTTAGCTTTTTTAAGCGCTTTTTGTTAAAAATCGGGAAACAAATTTAATAATATTATAAAATTTATCGTAAGTTGCAGAAATATATTCGATATGTGAAATTTTTTGCAGTAAAAAGTATTTAAAAAAATAATTGATTATATTTATGCAATCACTTAATAGCAAACATAAAAGAGAGAAAAATTGAATCATACCATAAACATTCAGTTATTTATCTTAACACTATACTTGATACGCAAAATTTTATTTAAAAATTATAAAAAATTACCGGTTAAAAAAGTGATGGTTCCCAGTTTGAGTAACAACCGATAGATGGCGATAGCGTAGTTAGACAGTTCAAAAATGTAGGTGTTTTGTTTCACAATTTTATATAAATAATAATTATATATATATCTGGAAATATTTTATAATAATTTTTGAAAGGTCGATTCTAAGTTAAGCGGAAAGAAAAAAAATCAAATCCATAGAGATCCCACTTCAAATTCCATAGAGAAAAAATGACGAAACGAATGAATTGGCGTACATCAAGGGTACATCTTTATTTTTTGAGAAAAAAAAAAGCATTATTTTTTAAAATAACAATAAACAACTATCTAAAATTTCACGATTATTTTCGCCTGGACAATGAATTTTATGTTCTTATCAGTTGGTAGAGTTTTTTTTCTTATAATGGGGAAAAATCACAAAATTATGGTAAAAATAAAACAAAGAACAATTTTAAGGGATTAAATCTTTAAAAAGTGATGCTAACATGATTATGATAAATTGATGTAAGGAGCTGCAAATTTGCTAAAGAAGCTTATGATTATTAAGCATCATATCGAACATGTCTTGTAATTTTTCTATTAAACTTTAAACTACCATATTTATTTTGAAGGTTGCACAAGCTAATTTTTATATACATAATAATAATGGTTTTAAGGAATAATTGTTTTAAAGTTGTATTAACTCCTAATAATTGTTTTAAAGTTGTTTTCCTCCGTACTACTCACAAAAATTATGGTAACTGGTGTAATTTACAAAAAAAAAGGCATTTAAAAGCAAAATGGAACTAATTTTAACCTCAGTACATTTTTGAATACATATTCGTGACGATGTACTGTTAGAACACATAAACATTAATTCGTAATTAGAATTGTATTCCAACTATGTAAATCGACTTTGAAAAAATCTGTTTCAAAGACAAGAACTACTGTATAAAAAAATTTATTTATTTATTTATTCAGTAGAAAAAGTATTAATTACGCTTTTGTTTTAAAAAAAAGTAATTTGGCAAATCAATAATAGTACACTGAGAGATTAATCACGTAAATAAGAGATTTCGAAAGAACAACTTTTTCAACTCCTAACATCCAATGCATACTCAACATTTAAAATATAAATTTTAAAAAAAACACACACAAATTTAAATGCTTTAAATCGTTAGTTTTTCCAAAATTTTTTAAATAATCGCAAATAGTTCATAATGAGATTGAAAAATCAATGTTATTTAGTAAACAAGTAACCTAATAGTTCATGAATCATTTTCTCAAATCAGAGATTACCTCTTAACTATATAGCACCTCGATTCGTTCATTACAACCTATAATTATTTACCTAAAAATGTCAAATTAAAAGTAAGTATTGAAATAAGTAGCTCATGATTCATAATATTTTTCATAAACGATAGCGAATTCGGAATTATAAGTATTTAACATTCTAAAGTAAACCCTAAATTACAGTTTTCAAAAAATGTGATTATTTTATTTTGCTTATCTATTTTGTTTAAAACGTAAAATAATTATGTTTCTCATTTAGAATTGTAAATTTTATCAATACAATAATTTCTGTAATGATTTATGTGAAGCGAAATAACAAAATTTTTTGTTAATTTGCCTGAGCTTATGATCTTTTCAAATAAAATATTTTTGTACCTTCTCCCATACTCCTCATATCCAAATTTTTAATAATTTTCCTGAAAGTTTGACAAAAGATTTATATTTAAATATAAAGAATGCGAAGCATTGTTTTGTTGAAACAATCATTACAAAACTTTTGTTGTAGCTTAAGACCATAATTTAAAAATATATATATATATGCATTGAAAGCCATTTTTTATTGTTTCCTGAACGCCACTAAGGTTAAACAAAGCTGAATCCTGTCCCCATTTATATTATTTTTGTACATCATTATATACTGTTAGAAATGTTGTACTAGTTGAAAGTTGCTGCAACCTTCATGTGGTGCAAAATTCAAACATAGTATGATACTTTTTGTATTTTATTGCATGCTACTATGGTTCAATTGGAGCGGAAACATGCTATTATTAAGACCTTATTAAGGTAGCACCAAATTTGCGTAGTATTATGGTTTAACTCATTTTTCTGTGAGTGAAAACTATTCTTCAGACATCTGAAGGTGCGAAGAACAATTTTTGTACATTAAATTTTTTAAGACATTTCTGCAAACGTAGAATTTATGACTTATAACACTAATACTCTAGAATAATTCTAAATAGTAATAAATTTAAAAATTAAATTTAAAAAAAATTAGATTTGATTAATAAGCGTCAAACTACATTCGTTAAAAAAAAACTTCTAAAATTTTCAGGTTAGAACCAGTGTCCCATAAAATATAATTTACAATTACAAATTTAGATTAAAAATTGAGCTTAAAATGTAAGAATTTATGTTGAATTGAATGCACTTTCAATTCATCGGTAGGAAATCTCCAACTGATCAACAAGTACTACCGAAGGATGCAAATAGAAGCGTAAAACTATTTATGAAAACACATAATCATCCCGAGATATCTGACCGATGAAAGGTGACTACCGAAGGACGCTACAGAGGCGCAAAACTATTCAAAGCACGTTCACAAGATAATTTGTACTAAAATTAATTAGTTGTCTTTTTAACACACAATTAAAGCGTTTCAATAAAAAAAGAAAACGTGAAAGAAATTTTAAAAAAAATTACACTGAATTTAATAAACATTAGTAGAAAAATCTCCAAACGATGGACAAGAATTGCTGAGGAATGCAAATACAAACGTAAAACTGCTTATATAGAAAACACATTCAGCTGAGCAGCGGAAAGATATTCGACTGATGGACGGTTAGTACAACAGAGGCATAAAACTATTAATGTCATGTTTAAAAGATAATTAATAACCATTTTAAAAATAATTATTACTATAAGTAATTAATTATCCCTTTCACATGTCATCAAAGTATTTTGATAAAAAGTAAAACCGTGATTAAAATGTTACGGTCATGTTAAACACACAATGCAGCAGCAGAAAAATCTCCGTTGGATGGTCGGGAGTAACCGCTGGCAGAAGCAGGCGTAAAACCAATAATAGAGCAATAGTGGTTTCATTTCTAGGGTGTAATGGGCAAATATAGGGTCCATTAGGCACGTTGTGGGGGGTATCGCTAAATTAATTAAGGTCCATTATCAATGACACGCCCTTGTCATCAGTGGGGTATGTAATCAGTTTGATCCCCTTTATGGTCCCCTCTGGGGATACATCTCATTTTTATCCATTACAAAGTCCCTGACTTTCATCCAATTGAATTACTGGGAAGGACGGAGAAAGTATCCATCAAATAGTTATCAAAATATTTAAACCTATTTCTACCATTTTACAAGTTTTAATCCTTTTATTATTTAAATATTTCTTTACGTCCATTTATTTATTTACTTTTTTTTTAAACTTACATTAGCTGTTAAATTAATAATCCTCAAACTAGTCCTGGATTCGTATATGATATTTTCATGCCTTAAAGATTTTTGTGTTTCATTTTAAACCAGTTTCATATCAACACCATTTTGCTCTTTAGTACAAGCAATGACTTTTTAAAAAGAAAATTTGACTACGTTTGAAAATAAAAAATGACTATTTTTGATAATATAAAAATTTAAATTTAATAATACTGCTTAGCAGGGTGGATCAATGTAATATATTGATTACTTAAACTACCAATACTTAACTAACAATAGAAAATTTCAACAGTTTTTGCAACTATTAGCTTTTAAACGCAAAGGTGTCAAATGGAACCTTATGGACGGTTAGCTATTCACAAAATCGCGGTATAAATAGTATTAAAGAATCTTAAATTTTGTACGCTAGCGTAATTATGTGATATAGAGAACATTATTTAAGATATTAGTTTTTAACTAATAGTAAAGTTGTATATTATTAGTCAATAATTTAAAAAATACTTATAAAATCATAGAAAGTAATGATGAAAATCTGTATCAATTTTGCTTTTAAGGGGCAAAAATACATAAGAATATTTTCGTGTGACCCATACTTTCAGCAAATTAATTTCCAAAGAAAGTTATATTTCAATAAATATTCATTTTTGCTCGAATTTCGTCACAATTAATAAATTGATCTAGAGTGGATATAATTTCTCTTAATGAAATTCTTTGATTTGTAATATTAAACAATATGGTTGAGAAAATGTTAAAGATATTCAAAACTTTGTTTCAGTTGCTTAAATATCCCTAGAAGAGTTATTATGTTGTATACATAATTATATTCTTAAAGAAGAAATAAGGCATTATATATACTTAAAAATATTGATTTAAACAGACGTCCTTTGTTTTATTAGAAACCCATGATAAAAAGTGATATTGAAAACGATGAATTCTTTGACTTATATTCGTATTTATTTTAAATTATTAAAAAATTTTAAATTAGTTTTTTAGTTACGAATTTTTATTTAAATTTAAAATGAAATAAATATATAATGTAATTTAAAACATTGCAATGAACAGCATTTTTCAATTATTGTAAACAACTACATTTGATAATTTTTTGAAAATATGAATCCTCTTTATTATACATTTTACAGGAAATTAATAAATAATCGTTGTTGAGGTCAATAAATATATGAATTGATAAAAATATCGTTAAGTATTTAACTATGGTTTCTCCGGCTTTTTTAACGGTCATTGGGCAGTTATACTTATCTATCAAATGATATGCCTTCTTTAAGTAAATATATTCGTATATTTTTAAATATGTAAAAAAAATATGTGCAAATGCAATATTTTCTGTGGCTCTTTAAGGGTAATTATAGTACAATTTATAAAACAGTTTGTTTAACACGCAACTAACAATTATAAAATAACATTGTTCATAATAGTGTTAAAATTTAAAATAAAAACAGTGAAGGGTACTAGATCAGAAGACAGATTTGCAATGTTATAAATATTGTTTATAATTTCTTTTTGAGAATAAAAAAGCAGAAAAAATACTAGATATATAATATTATAAAATATATTCAGTACCAATTACTGATCCAAATTCTAAAATATTAATTATTAAAATTTTGAACCAGAAAAAAACAATGTTTATTTTATTTTTAGTTCAAATAACAAAAAAAAAACTTTTTTTTTGCTGTTGTTTAGAAACTGAAGATGGGTCCTTTTGATAGACTTGAAACTATAGAATGTCCATTCATGTACTTTCATTTGTGCTTTATTCATATTGTTTTTGGCTTTAGGCTATCAAGCACAGAGTGTACCCCATCCTTTTTTGGAAATTTTCATTGTTTTCTTCATTAAAAGAGAAATACAGATTAGCATATTAGGATAAGCTTTAGTTTACCTATAAGGTATTTATTTAATCCTATTTATTTAATTAATTTATTATTTAATTAATCCTACTCCTATAAGGTATTTACTTAAAAAGTAATCATCTTTCCCGTTTTATAGATAAATAAATACCAGATAGGAGAAATAATTGGAAATATATACCACTCTTACAAGTAGTTCACATGCATATAAATAGTACAGTTACATAATAGTACAATTAAGTGTAGTTAAATTTAGACTTATCAAGATATTTATATGATACTTATTTTATCTTACATTATGAAATGAGAACTTTTAATTCATATACATATAAATAGAACAATTTTATAATAGTTTCATACATAATAAATAATAACACAATTGTATAATATTAATTGCATTATTGCACTACACTTAATAATACTTTTATGTTCGGCCTCAATTAGACTTTGCAAAGTATAATGGGAGATAAAATATATGTCATTTATTTTAATTCTCATTGTGCAATATTATTAAGTGATAACTTCTTAAAAGATTAAATACGGTGTCCCTTAAACATCCATTAAGAATAGGAAAGATGTTCGAAATATATTTCGAAGAATGTTTGGAACGAAAATATTTTGTTCAATGGAATCGCTTAAGGCCGCTGAAACAATTCGGGTTATTTCACCTAATGTTTCTCCCTGAAAACTTCTCATGTTTATAACGGTTATTAATAAATACTGGTCTTATTGTTCAAATGAAATGAAGATATCCTGAGAGATAAAAAAATTGAATGTCCGACTCCTTATTGTCTTAGTTTTTAAGGAGTAGATAAGAATTTATTATTATTAGAGAAAAGAGATTTCTTAAATATATCTGGATACTTTAAAAAAATCATCAAAAAAATTTTTTTTGTCCATAAAACAGCTTAAAAATATATCTTGAAAAACTGCTGCTCCGATTTGAAACAATTTAACCATTTGAAAATTATTAAATTTTGTATACTCATTAATAACTTTTTCATGAACAGAAGTATATCTAACGTTACTATTCAGATACGGTTTTCTAATTTTCTAATATTATGAGAGCAATTATATTTACTAATATCATTCATTTCCTCTTTTCACTTACTAGAAAAACACTTTGCAATCTAACTTGTTTTTAACATGTGCATCTCAACCCAATTATTTTTTTAACTAAATAAAGAATGAAAAATATTATAAAATAATTTTACATTGAACGAGCACTGTTATAAAAACCAAAATTCAAGTTTTTTTTTAATAAATTAAACGATTGTTTCCTAAACACATGCAAAAAGTTTTAAAATTAATTCATCCCTTCTAATAGCCATAGTCAGTCCACGCTTGAATTTAGAGAAAATATTTAAGTATTTTAATTATTTAATTGATATTATTCACCCTCTCTCTTAAGAAAAATAGCTCCCTGATGAAATAATAATTTCAACAATTATTGATACCTTTAACATACCTTTATTGTTATATCAATAAAGGTATCATTATGTTGCTGGTTCACCATATATGGTGAACATTTTCTGTAATCTTAATGGGGCGTTCAGTTTAATCAAACCAAATAATAATGGATAATAAGGATTTACGCTATGGTTCAGAATCAAAGCGTATCAAAGCAAATTTGAGCCACATTACGGTTTATGATCAAAATTTCTATCAATGTGTACTAAAGAAATTATTATTATTTTTTTCAAAAATACCGGTGGACATCATTTTACATTCACACCTATTCTTTTAATGATATAAATAGGTAATTTAAAAAAAAGCCATTTTATATAAATTAAACAAGAGTAATAAACGAACGCTAAAAAGTATATTCTTTTAAATCAACTGAGACAAACTAAGGTTAAATGTTATTATAATGTTATTATATTAAGAACGATGTGGCGATGCCAAAGAACTTTTATATATAAATTAAACAAGAGTAATAAGCGAAATAACTTATTTTCTTTTAAATGAAGTGAGAAGAAGTAAGGCAGCATTTAAAAATGAAGAAAGATGTGAGAGGTCAAAGTAAGAGTTGTTCAATATTTCAACCCACTTGCACATACTGAAAGAAATGTCTGGTGGTTGCACAAACAAGGTTCACAAGATATCACCTTTGAACCCACTTCGAAGAGCTTTTGAAATCAAATGATGGAAACGATCGCAACGGTGGATCGAGCAAGTCATCGACGGCATTCAATCGAGGCACTTCGGGGACCGGCATGCGAAAATGCACAGTGCACAAAATAAAAAACAGAGCACTCTGAAAAACTTTTGTTCTAATGATCGAGTTTTCACCAACCAAAACTGAATCTTAATGGTTCGAGGGCTTAACCTCAAATATACTTATTAATCATTAACGTATCTCAAATATGCTTAAATTATTGCACACGATTACGAAATTTGTTTATCTAAAGGTTTATTCAAAGATAATTCGTCGCAAAAAATAATTTTCGAAAATTATTTACTATTTTTTAATATTTCATTTAAAAATTGATCGAGAAAATTTTGAACTTTAAATTATACAATTTTTTGCAGTGCTTAGAGAATGTATAGTTTTAAATGGAAAATACAAATTTGAGTGCAATCGGCCAAATATTTTTTGAGTTATTTAATTTTAAAATAAGTGTGCAACGTTTTATTTCATTATTATTTCGCGTACTGTATAAGTCATTACATTCTTAGATGAATCCATTGAACCATAATATTGAGCAAATTTGCTTAGTCTTTATTAAGGTGTTAAACTGAACCATATTGCATTCATGTGGAGCCAAATTACAGTGATTAAGGTCAGCAGCCGATTTCTATGATATTACGGTTCATCGATTATCACGCTCAAAAAACACCATTAATAAATAAAATTACAAAAATATCTCAAATTCAAAATTAGAAAAATATATTTAAAAAAAGCATTTTTTTTCATATGATGTAGAAGTGGAAAATGCTTGGTTAAATTCCTAAAAAAACTTTTAAAATATTAAGGTTGGTTTCTGTTTTTTTCTTTCTTTCTCATTTTTCTTTCTTTTTCTTCAATTTCATGATAACTTGGTGTTTAACAAAACGGTTCAATGTTGAACGATAGTTTTGATACATTGAAACCAAAATGGGTGCAAATTTGATGCCATTTAAAAAATGTGTTAAATCAAATCATGTTTCCATTCAAGAGGAACCATAGCGTCATATAATGGTTTAAATTAGCACCTAATGTAGGCTGTAGCAAATTTGAATAGCATTATATATATATATATATATATTGAATTTTATTTGAATTCATATTGAATAAATTCGCTAAAAATTGGAATTTTTCAATTATTTTAAAACTCAAATGCTTAGAATGCAGCAAGAAAAAATTATAACGATCACCTTAATGTTAAGACACTTATACACATTTAGTGAATTACAATTTCACTTTGCAGCCCACATCGTATTTTCAGCAAAATTAGATAATAAATGAGATGGAATTTCCCTTGAGCACCAAATATCCATACCAGATGACATAACATTAAAGAAATGGATTGAGAAATAAATAAAATGGTTCCAATAAATTGATAGTAGGATGATATTGCTTTCAATAATATTTTTTGTCTCGGTCACGCGGATATAAAATGACCAACTTTCCAAATATTATATTCTGTAAGTACTTTCAGTGTATCTTTACACCAAAAATGGTGGCAACTACTCAGCACTAAAGTGGTGTAGAACTAAATACAGTTCCTGGAGTAGTGAAACACCAAGGATGTTCTAATACACTACTTAGTGAAAAGTAGCTGCCTCCATTTTTGACACTTAGCAACAAAAATATTTATAATTATACTAACATTAGATACTCATAAGTGTCAGAGAAATTATCTTTATGAAAAAATCAAAAGTAAGAATCATTAATTCACGTTGCATATAGATACTTATTCCTAAAAATAAGATTAGTTTGTAAATCAACTTATGAGTAGCACAGAGAGAACATTATAGATGAATCAGATCTAGGCTTAACGGAACCAAAGCGGATAGAAATTATGCATCATAAAATCATTTAATGGAGTTTACAGAGAGACCTAAAGGCTAAAATATAAATATTCTTATTACACAATTAAATACATTCATACATATTTTTACGGAAAACTTTCGTTTCAATAAATGTATACGCACCAACAAGCTTATATTCAAATGTAAACAATCTATACACAACATCTAAAGTGCGTCGGCAGGCAGTAGTGTTTTCAGATGCAATAATATTTTACGTATTGAGTGAAATCACGTGATCTCGGTGTAAACTTTTCCCGTTTTAAGATTTCCCATTGTTTTCCTATTATTAGAGTTTTATTTATAACACTATTTATGTCATTTAAATTGTATATGAAAGCTTGTTCTGGTGTTAATTTGGAAAAAAGAATATTTCACTCAGTTTTTTCGGGTCGATCAATTTCAAATGGATAGGAGGAGATGGACGGAGAGCTATAACACCACAGTAAAGATAAAAGCCAACGTTAAAATTCACTATTCATATATTTAAATGGACTACTGATGTATAATTTGAGAGTTTTAACGTTTATTTAATCATTTTATTAACATTATCATAGTTTTTGTCTTCTTAATCTATCATATTAATCTTCAAAACTAACTAATTTTGTCGATATACATATATATATNAATCAGGTTTAAGAATTTTGGTGGTGTGATCGGATGCTCAAAATAATCTCCATGAAATATCTTCCGGAAACCTAGTTTGGCGAGGTTTAAAAAAATCACCACGGGTTGGGCTATTCTAGGATCCACCCAAATTTTGATTTAGTGTAATTAGAATAAGAGAAAATAAATATATATATATATATGTATATATATTATTTACAGTGATTAAAAAATTTGCAATCTTTGTCCAGCTACGTCGATAAAATGTATAAAACTCCTAACCAAGTTCTTTATAAATATTCAGTGCCTACAAAGTTTAATTTATTCCTGTTAACAATTGCAAATTCAATTGTAAATTCAATATTTCTCAATCACTTCAAAGCTTGACAACAACGAAACAACAATTATGATATTATACAAATATTTTACATCATTATAATTGCAGTGATATTATATAATATTATAAGTCCTATTTATGTAATTAATAAATATGAAATAAGTAATTTTTTATATATTGAACCAAAGCTAAATTCATTTCAATAAATCATTATTTACTGTAATAATCATTACTTACTCTAATACAATAAATCATTATATATACTTCAAAATACAGTGATACAATGCTTTTCTGTTCTACAATTCTGTTCTCTGACTGTTTCTGAATAAAAACCAAAAACGCGAAAGAAAATTAATAAATAAAATTTAGATTTTAGATTTACATATATAGACAAATGGTGAGTTTAAGCCCTGTGGATGATTAGGTTTTTCTAGCTGTAAATTTTTTTTTGCGTAAAATAAAATTGTATCATGGAGCAATGATTCAAAAATATAAATATTGAAAGTTGTTTTCTATTGAAAGTGGCCGAATTTATATTCATTTATATAAGTACTTTACTGCCTTTCGTATTTCCTCGGTTGAGGCCCTTAAAAATGGACACTCTTTCGGTGTCGAAAGAAAAGAAAACCACTGTTCAAGATGTGATATCAAATGTCCGGAACTATTGTATATGTTATTTGCTTGACAGATGTCTCTACTATATTGTCCCGCATTTTAACAATACATTTGGTATACAAGTCTAGATCACAATGCGGGGTTTCCTTTCTTCAAAAGTTTTTCGACTGGGAGTGAGAAACCCTGAGAACCATTTACTGAAAACTTCAATTAAAAATTAAATGTAATATTTTTATGTGGATTCACATTTATTTAAAAAGATTTTTTAAGTGTAATATTTTAGACATTTATTTTCATTTAAACTAATATGAGAAAACAAATACTTAAGATAGTTTAAGTGAATATTTTAGACATTTATTTTTATATAAACTAATATGAGAAAGCATTTACTTAAAATTTCAATTAAAAATTAAATGCAATATTTTTATGTTAATTCACATTTATTTAAAAAGATTTTTTAAGTCAATATTTTAGACATTTATTTTTTATTTAAACAAGTATGAATTTTTTGTCGCAAATTTAATAAATTGTTTGGTTCAATTTCAAATACTATATGATAATTTTAAAGTATTTTTATTAATAAATCATTTAATATTATATAAAATTTGAAACAATGAAACGAAAAAAAAATCTCTTGTGTTTCAAATGTCAATAGAAAAACATCAAATGTAATCTGAAAATGCACAATAGAATATTCTTATTAGACAATGGAAGTTTTTGTGCAATGTGCTTTTGTGCTTTAACAGTGTTTGAGAAAAATAAATCACTTTTAAAGCATTTTTTAAAAAAAAAAATATGCGTTTGGTTACAATTGAACCACAATCGTAAGTTTTGTAATGGTTATTTCAGCAAAACAATCTTAAGCTATCTTTTAACCATTGCATAAAGCTTACGTCAAGCTAAAAAATTAATTAAAAAAATGAAACAACTGGGACTCGTGAAGCAAAATAAAAGAAAATAATAAATAATAAAAAAAAAATATATATATATATATATATATATATGGTGACAAAAATCTATCTTTTGCTCAAATTAACGCAAAATTGCCAGCATAACTTATAATACCATTAAAAACCATTTTATAGGTCTAAAAATGCGCTTTTCACACCAAAATTTTTATAATAGTTCCGATTATTAATTATAATTTTAAATACAAATTTTTTGAAATAAAAGCACTTTTGAATAAGCGAAATTTAAAACTGATACTTTTTTTATCTACGTAAACATATACCTTTGAAGTAATCAAAACATTATTCGAAAGTTTAATTACTTTTGAAATGTTATGGCACAAGTTTTTTTAAGTAGAGGCAATTAAAATGTAATTTAGCTACATCATCTAAATGTTTTCAAATGATAAATAAGGTATCTATGCATGTATAGCTGATATTCAAAATATTAGACTTCAAGTCTCAAAGTTTAAGAAAAAAATGTTTCTTTTGTAAGAAAAAAAATCCTAAAATACAAATTTCAAAGTCAAAATTCAAATGTTTCGAATTTAAAAATATTTTTGAGTTTAAATATTAGAAGAGTCTAAAATGGAAAAAAAAATCTAAACTTGATTAAGTATAGCAAAATATTCTTAAGTTGATCATTTTAACATTTGATATATAAGAGATTTCACTTAAAGGAAAATAAATAGATTCGTTCCTCAAAAATAAATTATTATCAGTTTCGCCTGTAAGTGCAAAAAAATGTTTGTAGATTGAGTTATATTAATAATATATTTGTTTTATTATAGAAATTATATTTATTATAGAGAAATTATATATTTTTCAGAGAAATTATATTTATTTTTAATCGAATATGTTATTAAAAATTATTTAGAATTTCTAACTATTGCAGCTCGCATCACACGGGAATTTTAATTGTTTGAATATATCGAGTACTTTCCTCAAATTTTCAAATTGTTTTAACCCTTACATTAGTATTTTATTCGTTAACTCACGTTTGTCAAAATTACATTAAATTTTGTTGAATTTAAAAAAAAATATTTGATCTCAATTTCATTAAAAATATTCATTAATTAACTCATTCTTGTTTAAAAAATGGAAAAAAGTATAATCAAACACATAAAAAGTATAATCGAATAGTATAATCAAATTTTCGAACATCAAAAAGCTCATTGTTTTTTGAAAAAAATATCAAAAAGAAAATACAGAATGGTTAAACACATTTTTAAAAATCGATTAGTTCATTCTTGTTTGTTTTTTTTAAATGAAAGAAATGGAATAATTAATAAATTCCACAAGCAATTGATTTAAAAGTTTTAAAATTTATTTTAATTGCTCCTGTCTGATAAATTTAAACCAAAACAGGGAAAACTGTAACCTTTGTATCTCCAGTGCAGATGAGAAAAATATAAATATAATAATTATTTTGTAAATAAAAATGCGATACTTTGCTTTTAGAAATATAACACATTACAAAATCGGAAAGCCGTTTTGTTCTACAAATAACATTTTAGAAAGTAGGCCTTGAAAGCAGGCTTTTTAGAATTTGGTGCATACTATAAAAAATTCCTGAAAAATTACGGTAAAAAGTAACGGAAAATAAAAGTACAGTACACAGTAAAAGAAAATTTAAATTGCATTTAGTCACATTTGTTATTTACTTTTTCACAGTTATATTTTCATTTTGTTTTGTTAATTTATTCATTTTTTGTGTGTTTGTTTATTGACAATGCATATCTTCATGATCATTTAGGATTAATTTATTAGATTCATCGCAAAAGTATTTTGTTTAAAAAACGAACACTTTTTTAGTAATATATTCGCACTAATTCGTTCAAACAATCTTCATTTTAGTCATTTCAAATGATTTTTTTTTTGCATGATAACTACATTTCTCTACTTAAAAATGTATTCTTACGCTGAAAACAAAGAGTTTTTCAAAATGGAATAAAAATGCCTTAACACGTTCACGCTGGGAAAAGTGAAAATACTGGTACGGGAAAAGAGAAAATACTGGTAGAAGAACTATTTCAATATTAGATAATATTCGGGAGGAGTTAATCTATTCTCAACAATAACAATTTACTGTAAGGAAATTTATCACGGCGAAGAAGCAATTCAATATAAAAATTGCATCCGTTAAAAACAATTGGTTGTTATGGATTTTTATTATTCCCGGAAAAAAAAACTAAAAAATGAAATTTATTGTTACCAGTTTCTACTCCGGTGCGCTACCAAGATGAGACAATTTAGCGTGACCCACCGGTGGTTCACCCCGGCGTGAACGTGTTAAAATTAGTTCCTAAATAATTAATTGTCAAATTTGAAAACACCGTAATCAAAATTGACATAGCATATACTCAATTTTTAAAAAATGCATAGTCTCGAAAGTGCAGTAAAAGGAGTAATATGTGAGAAAGATGTTCGTTGGCTACCGGCAGGATTCGAACCAAGGACTTACGGGATCATAGCAAGGTACTCTAGACACCAAGAGTTTTCACTCTAGTCCAGGGATAGTTGGAAAGCTTGATATAGTGGTCATCGCAATGACCAATCATGAAGCATCATATACATACATACATACATACATATATACATACATACATACATATATACATACATACATATATATATACATATATATATACATACATATATACATATATATATACATA